>NC_056477.1:4131210-4329943 GCF_008729295.1 Plectropomus leopardus | reverse complement strand
GAAGTAGTTAGCACATGTATTGTTGAGTATTTATTATCTAATAATAATATATTATCATTTTATAGTATTATAGTTATATTAGTACCACGACAAAACAAAATACACTTTTGTCTTTGAAGAATTATTTATAATCGCTAAGTTTATTAACGGGAGAAAATGTGAACAAAACACAGTACGGGACGATAATGAAGGTTCAACAACTGCAAAAACAAGAGGGGTTATGGGTAGTGTAGTTGTATGAAAGTTCAGTAAATATTATATAACATTACATGAGGCGGCAGACATGCTGAGAGCAGCGCGTGTGTGTATGTGTGTGTGTGTTTATGTCAGAACATTCTCACCTGTTGTTCACACCTGCCAAAATAAAAGCCCATTACCTCGACATACACCTGTTACTGTGCAGACAGACGCTGTTTCTGTCGTCACCTGTATTTATTCATTAGGAAATACCGTTACAGAGGTCAGACTCTCACAGTGGTGATTTTGGTATATGCTAACGTTATGAATCTGTGCTGCTGGTCTTCTGGTTCCCCTTTTTCAGTGATGAATACGGACTCCTGCAGCCTGCTGGTGTGGAAAGTTTCTTCGCTCTCGTGGTTGCAGAACATATGTGCGAGCTGCGCGTTGGCTGTAGTGTTTGAGGTGTTAAAGTTCAACTTTTTGGCTGAGACACAGGAGACGTGAGGCAATGCAACAGTCAACCTTCACCACAAGTTATTTGATGTGTCTTGAATTTAAGTTTGGACTGTTAAAAAAAACGGTGTCATCTTGGCATTTTCATACCTCTGCCGGCTATAGATTAAGCTGCAGGCATTATGTTTTCGGATTGTCCGTCCGTCTCAAGAACGGCTTCAGGGAATTTCTTAAAATTTAGCACAAATGTCCATCAGGACTCAAAGATGAACTGATTAGATTTTGGTGGTCAAAGGTCACTGTGACCTCACAAACATGGATTTTGTTTTGTTTTTAAGATTTGTTTGTGGCTTTTTTGCCTTTTATTGATGGTAGGACAGCGATAGTATGAAAGGTGGAGATAGAGGAGATAACGTGCAGCAAAGGGACGAGGCTGGAATCGAACCTATAGCCGCCGCTGCGAGGACATAGCCTCTGTACATGGGACGCCTGCTCTACCACCTGAGCCGCAAGGCACCCCTTGTTTTTTGCCAGAACTCAAGAATCCATTTGTAATTATGGCAAAAATGACACAAATGTCTAACAGAATAAAATGACGAAGTGCTGGAGTTTTATATCCAGAAGCTCAAAGGTCAAAGGTCAACTTCACCGTGACATCTATTGTTTAATATAAGGGGCATGTCCGACAGCCGGCTCTAGCGTGGACATGTCCCACAGTCTTCTCGAGCGTGCGGACATGTCCGACAGCACACTGCAGTACGCACAAAAGTGGCTCTTAATAGCAGCTTCTTTTCGACTTTTACAGAATATTTTGTCTTAGTTTCAGGTTTAATCAGACTGTAGATGAATTATTTAGAAACACCAGGACGCATCGCTCCGTGTCTCATCCAGCCGCTCACGCTGAGCTCTCATTATTATTACCAGGGGCAGATGTAATGTTTTGGGGGCCCGGGGCCACAAGCACATGAACTTATTTTCACCTTTTCTCTAACTGAGCATGTTGGCAGGCTGTTGGCAGCTAAAGGAGAAGTAGGCCGACGCAAAAGTTTTTAATTCCTGTTTCAAATAATTAATAGCAGAGACATTTCACAGACATTTCACAGAAGCTGAAGTCAGAGTCCTGCAGTCAGGAGAGGTTAGCTCATTATCAGCACAGTGTGCTTAAATCTACCTGAGGTTTGTTTAAGATGAAGTTTTTCATCTTTATAAAATGCTATAAAGTTGAATAAATAATGATAAATCATATGTTAGTTACACTCCAACACACCATGGTCACATGAAACTGTGTCAGTGAACTATGAGGGCAAAAAACAACATTAATCGTAACTGAAGTAAAATGTTCAATTAATGGTGGAATTGATTCAAGGTATGAGGTCCGGACCTTTGCTGGGAGGAAATTTTAGTAACTGGACCTCTTTGAGTTTTAGTAAAATAGGTCCTCCGGTTGGTGATGCCTGTTCTACAGTATATTTGTCCTGTTCAGTGTCTGACAGAAAATAAACATTTAAACCAAAATTTACCTTTTGATATCTTCATATCTCACTTAGGACTAAAAGTGGAACCTTTAAGCTCGACAGAAATAGTGATTTGATGTTTATCTTGATATATATCGATATCGACTGATGTGAAACAAATTATCGTGAAATGGCTTTTTTCCGTATCGCCCAGCCCTCGGTGTGCAATGCAATAACAGCTCTTGTAGCGCCTGCGGCGTCATGCACGAGGGAGCCGGTTCCTGCTGACGAGCACATAGCCAGAGCATCATGTGACCTATAAAAGCAAAAAAGGTTTTTCCATCACAGTTTTGTGAAATATAGCCGGAAAAACCGCCTCATGTGAGTCTAAAATCTGTACTGTGATAAATGGGAGCTTTTTCAAAATTGACGTGTTTCCATTATTTTATATTATCAGTTTAATTTTACGCAGTTTCAGGGTTAATGGAAACCTGCCTACAGACATGGATGTAAACCGTAGGTGTAACTTGACCGGAGCACAAACGCAAAACAAGCGCGTGGCAGTATTTCTCGTTTCATAATTAAATAAAGTTATATACAGAAATGATTCAATGATCAATCAGAGAAGATGTGCAGACTGTTTGTTGCAGCAAAGTTAAGATAATAAACCTGATAAAGATTTAGCAGTTTGGTCACACTGTTTGGTGACCAGCACATCCAGAGGAACCGTTTGCTGCCTTGCTGAAGAGCACTCCGGCAGTGATACATGAGCGGATTTAAACCTGCGACGTCACTAATGACCCATCTGCTGCTGACCTTTCAGCTATCGGAGCCACTTAACTTGTGGCCTTTTAGTTTCGCCTTTTATCCCCACGGAGATAATGAGACGTTTCCTGGCATCGCCCCTGATTGGGTCTGAGGGAGACCCGGGGCGTAACGGGACGAGGGACGGCGGGCGGGGGCGGGGGAGTCTAGAAGAATCTGCCGGGTCTATATTAGCCGTGGTGAATCACGGCGAGCCTGGCATACCGGGTGTCCCCTTTCACACCATATAAGTCCACCCCCCCTCCTTTCCCTTCAGCCCCCTGCCCCCCCCTCACCCTCCCTCACCCTCCCGGCTCTCCCCCAGACCCGCCCCCCCCTCCACCCCCCACAATGCTATCTCTGTCTATTCTTAGGCTGTCACTTCAGCTCTTCTGAGCAGGCAGGTCCTCTTCTGTCTCCTCTCTCCTCTTCTTCTTTCCCTCTTAGTTTTGGTTCGTTCATTTGATTTTTTTTTTTTAATTTCAGGTTTGTTTCTTCATCACCTCACCTGTTTTTTTATATCTTTGTCTTTTTTCAGAGGCTTCTCGGCGCCGGCCCTCCCTCCCATCCCTCCAGCTGCTGCGGGGCTTTTTTATTTTTTAAATTTGGTTTAATCGCCGTCGTCCGTTTCGGAGGATCTTTTAGTCGTCTGGAAGAATGAGCACCTACACCGTGTCGCTGCCCGGCCCCGGCCCCTGGGGCTTCAGGCTGCAGGGGGGGAAGGACTTCAACATGCCGCTGACCATCTCCAGGGTAAGACGCTCATTTACTGAACTTTAATTTAGCTTTTTCATCTCAACTGCAACACCTCCACTGTGACTGTTTGGCTGAAGGATGTTTGTCTCTTTTTAAAAGTCAGCAAATCCTAAAGCTGTTTAACCAACTTCATGATTATTATTGTCATTTTTAAAGGTATGCATCATGTTTCTAACTTCCTAAAGTGTTTTAGATCTTCAACAGTGAAAATCAGGTCTCTGAGTCCTGAAAGTTGTATCTAAAAAAAACAGTGTTGGTGTGGTTAAAAATATTTGTTTCTAATAACTTTCTAGAAATGAGTGTTGAAGTGTTAAAGACGGAGGCGTGGCGTCCTGGTGGCCACGTAACCGATCGTGTAATTGCAGTGGCATCGGTTGGAGTTTTGTTGGGGGCATTTCGGACATTTCCTGTCATCTTTTTTTTTTACCATTATCAAAATAAAATGTCCCAATTTTTTAAAGAAACACACTTAAAACAATACAAAATGCTTTACATAAAATTGGAAAAATGCATTTAAATATAATTAAATGAAATGAAATTAATTAAATAAAGCAAAGGCACTCAAATTTAGGAAATTGATTTTAGAAAATACTTGAAAAAATTAAATTCACACCTATGGACTCAGCTGCAAACATACGTAAGGAGATTTTTGCATATTTTGTTGATTTGTCCAAAAGATCAAAATCAACCTGCAGAAACTTGAATATTTCTTTAATTTTTGTTGAGTTTTAATGAGGGTTTTGTCATTCAGAAAAGTCTATGCGGGTTAATTTTCTCTTTTTTAACATCTCTTGATTGATTTTGAAGCACAGTATAAAAATATGTTAAACATCAACAGTTAAAGAAAATAAAACATTTGCGTTAATACAAAAAAAGCAAGAATTTCAGATAATTTATCACATGAGTTACGTGGTATTGACATGTGACACAGTGACACAGTTAACCTGTTAGACCATTAATCATGCGAGATGATTTTTCAGAGCTTACAGAAATAGATGGAAGCCAATGGCTGCCCAGAGGGGAAAAAAGCATGCAACTATATAAAGCAGTTATGGTATCCTTTTGGAAAACAGTGTCATAGTCCTTTAATTCTGCCTCGGTAACCTGAAACTGCTGTTTTTTCTGGTTTGTTTGCCGTTTGCCGTTTCATGTTGGTTGTTGGGTTTTTGTTTCGTGAGGGCGGTTTGGATGATAAAGCGTGTTTAGTGGATGAAGCACATGTGAGGCCTGTCGGGGGGAGGCCTGCAGGGCGTGACGGCTGCCAGTGTTTGTCAGGGAGGTCGAAAGCAGAGCCGGAGGCCTAAAACTGGCGCTGGTGTTGGTTTCACAGCCTGGTCTCTCTGAATAGAGCAGAGACACAGACGGAAAACTCTCCTCTCTGAAGCTGCTGCATGTTTTGTGAGGATGCTCTTTGACCTTTGACCTTCTTGCTGTTGGCTGTGTGTTGGTCATTTGAGGCTCATTGTGCGAGCTGCGCTTGGTAACGGAGGAATTTATTTTCTGTTTGCTCTTCGTCACGTTAAAGTAGTTCTTGCTGTTGTTGGGGTTTGTGTGTGTGCTGGAGGCCAGCTGCCGGCTGCAGATCTCAGTCCTGTAAGAACATTAGAAAAATGTTTGCGTGCAAAAGAAATTGGATGAATACCTGCAGATGTTGAAGATTTTTCTGAACTGTGAGGTTTAATAACAAAAATGGAGAAGCCAAAATAAGCTCTGGTGGACTGACAGGTTCATTGAGATGCAGGTTGTGATTTGATGCGCACGTTTTGCCGGATACATCTGAAAGTTGTTGAGCGTGTGACACCACTGGACACATCCTGTCTATGTTTCTGCTTCCTGTTTAAATTGTAAGTGGACATCAATATCACAGGATCTTTACTGTTCAAAATGTAAGCAATGTTTCTCAGCAATTACTCAGAGCTCGAGGTGATGACATCTAATGTCTTGTTTTGCATGAACAACAGTCCAAAATCCCCAAATAATCACTTAACAAAGATCTAAACTGAGAAAAGTTGTAAATCATCAGAACAGAGGAACAGAAACGGGTGAAAATGTGTCGTTATTATTGCTTGAAAGAATTACCAAAAGCATTAACTGATTATCAAAATAGCGATATTTGACTGATTAATTCTTTCAGCTGCACTATTTTAAAGTATATGACTTTATCTCTTATTTTGAAGGCCAGATAACAGCACTGTGTTCATCTCACACAGGAAAACTATGAAAACAAACACTTACTAATAAGATATGTGGACATATTTGGACAGTGTGAAATAGTTTTTACACCTAAAACAGGCAGTAAGTTCAGCAGCAAGTGTGACTGCAGACGCAGAGGCGGCTTATCTCAGTGACAGCTGGAGGGTTTGGCAGCGTTGATTTCAAGACTGTTTCTGGTTAAACAGAAGGAACAGAAGTCTGTCTCTGTAGAAATCCTTTGCATAATGTTGTCAGACGCTTAGAATAATAATCGGAGCGTGTTGGTGGCAAAAACTCGGTAAGTGAGCGTTAATTTGCAGAGCTAAATGTCCCGAGTGAATACATTACGCCTCTCGCTCTTCACAGTGGACCAGTTTCAGAAATTGTTGTCATTAGTCACTTAGACCCAAAAAAACATGTTAAAAATGCTCCATGTTAATTAAAATACCTGATTATCCTTTAAATCCTTTTCTTGAGCTGTGGGATGAATAATGAAGAATGAAGCGCAGAGCTGCAGGCTCACTGTGTTTGAAAGCCTCCTCTCTCTCTCTGTGTGTGTGTGTGTGTGTGTGTGTGTGTGTGTGTGTGTGTGTGTGTGTGTGTGTGTGTGTGTGTGTGTGTGTGTGTGAGATCTAAATCACTGTCAGCCGTCCCTCAGTGAGCGATAGTGAAGCGTAGAGATCGACCACAGTGGATGGAAATCTGTTTTAAGGTTTGAAAAGCCTTGATATTTATTCCTGGAAAAAATTTAATCCAAAAGAAAAGAAAATCAGTGGACCGTAATCTCAAAAAACACTCTGCTCCACATCTGCAAAATGTTCGCAAATAGTTCTCTAAAAAAGTGACAAAATTAAATATATTCATGTCAGTATGCTTAATAAAAACATTAGATTAACACACTTTTTTCTTTAAATATTTTGCTGAAGGAAATGAGACCGCGCGTAAATGAACCAACATGCATTACTGAAAGTATTTTCAGTGTTTTCTCCTCAGTAGTCTGATTTCTTATCTCAGAAACTCCCTTCCTCCGTTTCACAAAATTAACACACTTAAATGAAGAAGCAAACATCCATAAAAGTGCAGCACAGTATCAATTAGATCATTTCAAAAGCAGAAATCAATCAGACTGATCAGATCAGAGCAGATAGAGACGATCGTCTGATGGTGACTTTTGGCTGAACTGACACAATGACATCCAGCAGCTGTTCTCACACACACACACACACACACACACACACACAGCAGTGTCAGTCGTTCATGAACAGCTGACGAGGAGCTTCCCGTCCGTCTCTGTCTGTGGTTCGTGGTATTTCGTGACATCATCACGCGGCCATGTTGGGAAACAAACCAGCTGTTTCCAGAACAGCAGGTTTTCCTGGTCAGCAGACGTCACATAACAGCGGAGGAGAAGAAATCCACGCAGCCGGAGTACAAAAATGATGACTGATTCATTCATAAATCCACAGAGATATCTGAATGTTGAATTCTGATATTCAGCAAGTTTCTATTAGCAGGCAAAAAAAAAAACAAAACAAAAAAAACAGAAAATCTGCAAAAGAAAATGGAATTTAATGTGTTTCCATTTACTGTTTATGATCAGTTGTGTAGGAGGCATTCAGATCTTTAGCTTCATTTTAACTAACAGCGCTAAAAAGGCAAGTAAAAGTCAGCATTATGGCAGTAGAATCTTATTTAGCTGTTCAATACAAATATTTGACTATTTGTTCTTTTTAAATGTTATTTTGGGGGCTGTTTGCGTTTATTTGATAGGACGGCTTAAATGTGAAAGGATACAGGCTAAAGACTGTGTATTAAGTTGCTGTAACTTCATCACTTCTAAGCAGAAGTCAAGTCAATTTTATAAGTAAAGCCCATTATCACAACTCACAATTTGCCTCAGAGCGTTTTACAGCATACGACATCTCTCTGTCTTTAGACCCTCACATCGACTCCCCCCAAAACCTACAATTGCAGAAACAACTATAACAGAAGACAAAGACTTGATTGATTTGATATTTTTTTAGGATTTTAAGATGAACTCTCTCTCTGTCACTCTCGGATGAGGCGACGCCTCTCAGACTGGCCTGGGTCTGCAGCTGCCTGCAGAGCAGCGTGAGAAAAGAGAGCGCTCACTCTGCCGCTAAATCTCTGAATGCCACAGAAGTAACCTTCACACTGACTGACAACAAAAGTCCTGCAAAAACAGAGTTTTCAAAGAAAAAGCAGCAAATCTTCACGTGTGAGAGGTTGGAATCATGAAATGTTTTAATTGAAAAATGACCTGAACTATCAAAATAGTTTCTGTCAATTAATTTAATAAATGAATCAGTATAGTAACGTGCTGTGTGGTCACATTGTGCCGCTCTGCAACATTCACACGACATGATTTCATGTGGAAACGCTCTCCATGTAGCTGGAGTGAGACTCACTGAGAGATATATAGTGCACAGAATCTACTCATTCATTCATGCATTACACGTTTGGCATGAAAATAAGCCCTAAAAACATTTATTTTGTTGATTTTAAATAACACTTAATCCGCTTCAGATTCGTCCTGCACTTTACTGTAAATCTGTGTGTGTGAGGGACAGAAAAGCCTGTTAGACACACATTCACACACATAAATCTGCTTTCACCACAAATATGTTAATACCCGGTGAAATAAACACAAGCCCACACACACACGACAGCACAAAAACCCTGAGCTTTGTTGGAGAAAATATCTCCATCTCTGCGTGCGGTGCCGCGTGGTGATAATCTGCCGTCAGTGTGACAGCGGACACACTCTCACATCGCTGTTGAGTTTTTGTATGAGCGAGGGACGGCGGGTGCTTCCCATCATCCCTTTGGGCTCGGCGGTTAATTGTTTCCTCAGATGTTCAGAGCAGCAGGTTCAGGGAGTTCAGCAAGTGAAACAGTGGGATTTACGGGCAGCTGAGGATGAATCTGCTGCTCCAATGAGGATGATCAGGTTTATTCATGTGCACAGATGGATGTAGTGCAGCGATACTCAATATTTAGCCCGCAAATCTGGCCCCTTATAGGATGCCAGGTGGCCCCCAACCATTTTATAGTTCACAATAAAAAATAAAGTGATTCAAACTGGGAATGGTTTTAGTACTTTTAGTGCACATTAGGTGCCAGAGTGCTTTAAAACAGCATCAATACGGAGCTTGTTTACCAAAAAAAAGTGCCAGTGGAGGATCCTCTGCATCCCTGAGAGGTCCTGGCTAAGCCACTAATGTCCTTAAAATCCTAGAAACATCCTAAGATCTTAAAAACACTGAAAAATGCAAGAAATGTCCAAAAAGTCTAGAAATGTCCTGAAATCCAAGAAATGTTCTAAAATATTAGAAATGTCCTAAAATCCTTAAAACACCCTAAAATTCTAGAAATGTCCCAAAATCCTATAAATGTCCTGAAATCCAAGAAAAATCTTAAAATCCTAGAAAAGTTCTGAAATCCTAGAAACGTCCCAAATTCCTGTAAATGTCCTGAAATTCTGGAAACATCCTAAAATCCTATAAATGTCTTAAAATTGTGAAAAAGTTATTAAATCCCAGAAACATCCTGAAATCCTAATAATGTCCTAAAATACAAGAAATGTCCTAAAATCCTAAAAATGTGTATGGGGCCGGGTTGCTGTGTTAAGTGGATGTTTTTTTTCTAAAGGCTGAAAGGTTAAGTTTCTTTATTCTGATTATAATCTACGTTTTTCTTCATCAAACCAACAGTGAATGTTTTTTTCTAACAAGTATTGTGTGAAAATCAGAACCTGAATATCTTCTTCCGATATCTATAATATCTGAGGCAGACTGACATTTTCTGTGAGGAGCCGACGAAAATGTCAACAGGCAGATGAGAACAGAGGAATTTGTGGAAATGAAAGAATTACACTCAAAAACATAAAGTCAAGGCAGCTTTATTTGCACATTTTATACAACGGGACAATTCAAAGTGCTTTACAGAGCAGTAAAATCTAAATCATGTTTTTGTTTAATTAATAAGAACTATATTTAAAAAATAAAAAAACACCATAAAAATAGCAAAAGTGCAGACAGGATGAGCAAAAACAGAAAGACGAATTAAAATGATTTAAAATCAAGTTTAAAAATGAATTTGCAGTCATTACAGAGTGGAGTAGGCAGTGAAAAAAGGAACATTTTTAGCATTAATTTATACGTTTTTAAGGTCTGTGCTGATAAAAAATAAAATAAAACAAATTGAAAATAAATAAATTATATATATATAATTATATATACATATATATATATATATATATATATATATATATATATATATATATATATATATATATATATGTGTGTGTGTGTATACAAAATGTATTTAATTTTTTTAATAGGAGTGAGTTCTCTCCAGTGCTAGCAGGGATGAACTCAGTGGCCTCATCAATACCATCATGTACTTTGTCATGTCATTTTTCGGTCTCTTCTGTGCACTTGTATTGTGTGTACTCTTGTGTGTGGAACTATTATTTTCTTTTATTCTCACAAAATTCCCCTCGGGAACACTAACGTTTAACTTGACCTCTAAAAGATGAATTCTGACATTTTGTACAGCAGTGAGACGTCACTGAAATTCATCCAAACTATAACACAGGTGACAGAAATAACCGGAAATATATCGATGATGGAAAAAGATGTGCTCGACTGACAGCTGACTCTTATTTTCTCTATATTTTTACGTGCATATTATTTCATTGTAAGGGGGAAACTTTGACATCAACATTCAAATTAAACATATTTGTTAAAAATTAAACGATACAAAGAAATATTATTAGTTTACTAGAGATCCTGACTCCTTTGTTTGAGTCCAGATAAACTGTTTTAATTTGTAATAACTATTCAGTTTTCTAAAAGATAGATATCCTCCCAGATATGTGTTTGTTTACATAGTTTCTGTTTAAAGCTGCGTTTCTGAAACCGTGCTGTTCTATTTGTGGCTGCAACGATTAAATATCAAATAAATAAATAATAGATTCAATGCCAGAAGGTTTTTTTTTTTTTCATTTTTTGTGCCATTTCTAAATGATTACTTTCCTTTCACCCAGATAAACCTTAAAAATGTCAGATATTTCTGTGGACTCTGCAGTCCAGCTTGTGTTCTTCAGCGTCCAGTTGAGCTGCTTAAATAAAGTTGTACAGTCTGTGTGAAAGCCGAGCCCTCAGGAACTGAACTCCTGCTGTAACACATGGTGCTGACTCAGCTGTCAGTGAGCTGCTGATCCCGCTGCATCCTCCAACAGATCAGGGGATCCCAAACGGTTCCACCTCAGGGAACCCCAAATGAGATCCAAGTTAGAGCTGCAGAGATGTTTGATGCAGGTCTGATCTGGATCTTTGTAGATGTCGTTTGGTGGATTATGTCCTAATGCTGCCTGTCACAGAGAGACGTGTGCACGCTGCAGGAATGGATGGATTACTGAGGGGGTCCACAGGGTACAGGCTCATGAGCTCAGGGGCCCGAGGGGTCAGTGGGCCCCAGTCTTTGTTTGAAGTGACCGCTCACATTTTTATCTAGTCAATCAAATGACAGTAAACAATCTCAAAAGGACCTTGAATAAAAAGAGATGCAAAATGACTGCAAAATTAGTCAAGATGACCACAGAGAGGCACAAAATGACTTAAAATAGATAAAAAACAACTACGAAAAGATACCAAAAAGCCTCAAAGAGACGCAAAACTACTTTAAAGAGATGCAAAATGACAAAAATAGATGCAAAACAGCTGCAAAAAGCAAACTGATTTGAAGGAAATGCAGAATGACTAAAAACAGATGCAAAACAACTTTAAGAAGATGCCAAAAAAGATGCAAAATGACTACAAAATTTGCTAAAATGACCACAATGAGGCACAAAATGACTTTAAATAGATGCAAAATAGCACAAATAGATTCCAAAATGAGTTCTAAAAGATGCAAATGACTTCAGAGATGAAAACTGTCATAGAGATGCAAAATGACCAGAAGGAGATGCAGTATGATATTGTGATGCAAAATGAGTAAAACAATAAAAATAACTGTAAAATAACTTAAAAGAGATGCAAAAAAACCACAAAGAGATGCAAAATGATCACAAAGCAACTTCAAAGAGATGCCAAACGGCTACAAAAACACCAAAAATGACCACAAATAGATGATAATGATTACTTAGAGATAAAAATGACCACAAAGACATGCAAAACAACAATGAAGAAGACCCAAAACTACCATGAAATGATGCAAAACCAGTACATTTGAGTGTCTACCAGCAAGCTACGATTTGCATTTTTCTAGCTGTAATCATTAATCGGTTAATCGAATGGGCTTTTCTCAACATTTTCTGACAGTTTAAAGATGAAACAACTCATTGATTGTTCGGCACAATAGTTGAAAGATTGACAGTCAATGACACGAGTTGCCGCCCCACGGTCCGGTAGAAACGTGGCTGTGAGCGAACATCATGTATTGACGACACGAAGCTTTGCCTCCACCAGTTGTACTCGTCACTGCGGCGTCCTCGACAGCTCTCTGACATTTGTGCCAGCAGCACTCTGAGGCCTGCAGAGTGGCAGCGAGCGTCTGCGGCTGCTGACAGGCAGAAGGCTGTTTTTAGCCTCTGAAGGTCACACACACACACACACACACACACACACAGGTCTTATCAGTTCTTCTTCTACTGTTACAGGCCTGCAGAGTCACTGCTGCAGGGTCGGTGTGTTCGATGAAATCCAGACTCACACGTGAACTCTGGTCAGTTTTTAGTGAATCTGGATCAGAAGTAGATGAGCTGTGGCCTCTGTAATGTAAAGAAATTCACTTTCAGCGTGGAAACCGTTGAGTTAATCGACGTGGTGTGAACATAGGAAGTGTATCGAGTGTATGTGGGTCAGCGTGAATGGCTCCGAGAGAAAGTAGGCCACTCTGCAGTCTGTGCCGGCCTCACATTGTTCGAGCTCACTGAGTCAAACTATCCCGACGTTTGTTCACTTTAATCCAGCCGGTTGTGATGAAATAATCTGAGCGACCCTGAAACCAGCAAACAGGAAGCTTTAACATGATGAGTTTTGTGCAGGAAGTGATCCCGCTGAGGCGCTGCTGGGATTCGAACCCAGGATCTCCTGTTTACTAGACAGGCGCTTTGACCAGCTGAGCCACAGCGCCTCTGTCAAGTCTCTCTTCTCTGATGCTAAAAGTTCATAATAAAACTTACTGAACTAAATTCAGCAAAATTAAAAGGCAAGATACTTTTCAATGTAGCTTTGCAGACGTTTTTATTGATCTGTGGGACTGTTGTGTGATTGTGAGTGTTATGTGAGCGTGATGGGTGTGAATGCTTTTTCATGCTTTTTAAGCCCCAGACTGAAGGCTATTTCCTGTCACTGTGTGATAAACAATACTTTTTTTAATCTTGAATCTTGGCTATATTAACATAACAAGCAGTTAGACCCAGGTCTTTTTTATTTTTAATGAGATAGAAGTGTTTTTACGATCAGATCTAGGGCCAGATGCTTAAAACTGTGTAGATTCAAGGCTTAAACAAAGACAGAAATGTGCGTACACATTCTTTGATTAGATTTATGAAGCTGTGCGAACGCCTGATTCGGTTTTCTAAGTCTCCATCATTGCAGCGCTGAGCGCACATGCACCATCCTCATTTCCTCAGCCATGGTTTACGGATATAAACAGCCTTAAACATTTGTATGCAATGTGAACAAAGCCAGAAAGAAGTGATGTTATTGAGGCACTGCTGGGATTTGAACCCAGGATCTCCTGTTTACAAGACAGGCGCTTTGACCCGCTAAGCCACAGCGCCTCTCTGCATTTGACCTAGACTCCCCATTTGACATATTCCACTTGCATCAGCGTTTCTCTTTTTCCTAATTTTGGTTAATTTGTTCTTTTGGCTGCAGCATTGTGGGGCGCTGTGGCTTAGTTGGGTTCAATCCCTCCGCCTCACATCCTGTCTGCAGGTTAGTGCAAACACGCTGATGTTTAGCATGCTAACATTTTCTTATTATTAGTCAATGCAAACTACAGTTAAGGCTGATCAGAAAGTCATTAGTTCTGACGTTATTTTGCCTAAACAAAGGAGTGAACATGTAAAACACTGAAGATCCAGTCAGAGGATCAACAAAGTTATTACAGTTCATCCTGAGGGGAACATGAATGTCTGATGCAAAGTTCATCATAATCCTCGAGGCAGCTTTCATCACCGTTAGTTTTTTGGTGTGTTCAAAACATCTGCAGGTTTATTTCTGTTGCGGCCGCCACACAAGTTATGCAGGAGAATGGTAAGGCGAGTCCCTTATACGTGGGAGCGGCCACATGTGAGGGATTTCTGGGAGATGATAGTCCGCGATTTCACAGAGGAATTGTGGATTCAAAACTTCCAGATGATCCGCTCAACTTTTGAAGAGTTATGTGATGCAACAGCAGCTCTTGTAGCTCCTGCTGCATCATGAGGGAGCCAGTTCCTACTGACAAGCACACAGTCATGGCATCATGTAAACTTGCAAAATCTGACTTTTTCGAATCACCAGCGTAAAAACTTTTTTGCAATAAGTGGGAGTTCTTTCTGAACTGATGTTTCCATTAGGCGTATTTTATGTCACAATTTAAATTTATGCAGTTTAAGGGTTAAAGTAAAACTGCCTCATGTCAGGGTTGTACTTTTTGCAGTGTGTATGTTGTCAGCTGTTCATCAGCATCAGAGCCAGCAGAGCTTGTTGGTGAATGAAATCTTTTTGGCAAATTCAACTTAAACTTCTTGGGCAAACAGCATTGAGGTTACTTTGTCTTGACCTTCAGGGATAACTTCTGTAACAGTGAGGCGCTGCTGGGATTTGAACCCAGGATCTCCTGTTTACTAGACAGGCGCTTTAACCAACTAAGCCACAGCACCTGATTATGTTATCAGTAAACGTTTATTTTACCTGGATTTTACAGGTTTTTTTAAAATGCTTAGCCTTTAGACAGTGTCTACAAAAAATAAAAAATAAAATACAATTTAAAAAAAGAGTGGTGCTGTGGCTTAGTTGGTTAAAGCGCCTGTCTAGTAAACAGGAGATCCTGGGTTCAAATCCCAGCAGTGCCTCACTGTTACAGAAGCTCTCTCTAAAGACACACAAGGAACATAAAAAATGAAGAGTCAAGCTGTTGCTGCCAAAAACTTACTGTGTTTGTCCTATATAGTATGGCAAAAAAGATTTAGTATGTCATATGTAGTATGCTACAAGTACCAGGATGTTCTTGCAAGAACAGCATCTGTTTTGGGCTATTCTGACCCACAATCCTCTGTTCAGAGTAAGATACGTCACATCAAAAAGATTACAAACAACAACAAAAAGATAACAATTATAGAAAAATGCACATGAAGGCTAATCTAATGCAAACAACTTTTGAATCCAAAATGTTTCCAGTTATAACAAAGCAGCAACAGCAGAGCTCTGCGGGGTGATCTTCATCTCTGGCGAGCTCGACGAACAGCCATTTATTATATCTCCATGTGATAGGTTATGAGAAAGAAGGTCAAAGTTCAGGGTGCATTGTTATAGAGAAGTACTATCTGCCAACTGAGTGCACACTGCATGTAACAGTACATACTTTGTAAAGACAGCTGCAGAACCAGCTAAAAGATAAAAGAATTGGTATGCGACTCATAACACATCCTTAAATTTAAAATCTGAGATCTGAGATTTCACTTTTTTTTTTTAAAAAAATGCTCAGCCCAGTGAGTTAATCAACGAGCCTTTAGACAGTGTCTTCAATAAAAAAATAAATAAAATTAAAAAAAAGAGTGGCACTGTGGGTCAGAACAGCCAGAAACAGATGCAGATGTAGTAGAAGATCCTGGTACTTGTAGCATATTACATTTGACATACTAAATCTTTTTTGCCATACTATATAGTACAGTTGTTGGAGGACACAGTAAGTTTTTGGCAGGAAAAGCTTGACTCTTCATTTTTTATGTTCCTTGTGTGTCTTTAGAGGGAACTTCTGTAACAGTGAGGCACTGCTGGGATTTGAACCCAGGATCTCCTGTTTACTAGACAGGTGCTTTAACCAGCTAAGCCACAGCACCTGATTATATCATCACTAAAGGTTTTTTTTTTGAGCCTGGTGAGTTAATCAACGAGCCTTTAGACAGTGTCTGCAAAAAAATAAAAAATAAAATACAATTTAAAAAAAGAGTGGTGCTGTGGCTTAGTTGGTTAAAGCGCCTGTCTAGTAAACAGGAGATCCTGGGTTCAAATCCCAGCAGTGCCTTCATCAGATTGACTATTATATAGAAAATTTCCCAAAGTTGTGCCCCACAGAAAACCTGCAAAATCTGACCGTACTTTAAGCATAATAAATTCAACATACTAAATGTTATTCTTGGCATATTACATAGATTAAGTGTGATAAGACACAGTGAGGTTTTGTCAGAAACAACAGGAGCATTCATCTTTTCTGTTGCTTTAGTGTGTTTTTGTCTTTAGAGGGAACTCCTGTAACAGTGAGGCACTGCTGGGATTTGAACCCAGGATCTCCTGTTTACTAGACAGGCGCTTTAACCAACTAAGCCACAGCACCTGATCATGCTGTGGATAAAAGTTTATTATCAAATTTTCTTGTCACATAATTGGCTCTTCATCATAGTGACTCTATTCTTTCTTTATTTAAAGATGAAGCGATCATTTGGTTTGATTTTAGGAAAACTAACAGTTTGAACCAACAGACACTGAGCTCTGAACCAGCATAATGTTTCAGTCTTTAACATCTTCACTAGTTTAGGAATGTTTTTTTGATATAATCAGAGCTTAAAATACTAAAGACAAACATAAAGAGGTGCTGTGGCTTAGTTGGTTAAAGCGCCTGTCTAGTAAACAGGAGATCCTGGGTTCAAATCCCAGCAGTGCCTGTTTGTTGTTGTCTCTGACACATGTTTACCTCATGCAGGAGACATGGTAACAGTCCTGCCAGTGGTTTCACATTTATCCACCAACCTACAAGTGGCGGTAGAGTGCTAAAATATGCTGCAATGTGCCAGAAAAGACAAAAAAGAAGAAGACTACAAACCAGTAATCATGGATGCAAAAAAAGCTGGAGTTAAAACTCTTAAAAACTCGACTTTGCTTTGTTTTTGAGGAGGGAAATTAATTCAACGTGTTTGTGAAACCTCAAGGATCCACACACTGAGATTTGGTGAGAAACACAATGAAAACGCAACTTTTGTTTTTTGATGAGAACAAACAGCTTTACAAATGTTGAATAAAATGATGCACTTCCGTCAGCTAAACATCAGCACCTCTTCCTGATGTGCTCGCTTTCACCAGCTGCTCTGCTGAATTTATCCTGCACTCACTCCTCGGTGTGCAGTATGTCTTCCAACTGGAAATGCACCAGTAAGCTGAGCAGTGTAAACTGGGACAGGCTCCCTGCTGTCTGTCACTGTCAGCGGCAGCTAACGGTTCGTCTCCAGGGGGCGATGTTTCATTCACGCTACATTAACCCGCATTCGGTGGAAATGTCAGCCAGATGAGTCAGAGCGAGATGAGCTGCAGCTAAGTGTCAGAGTGCTATTTAACCTTTATCCCTGTGTGTGTGTGTGTGTGTGTGTGTGTGTGTGTGTGTGTGTGTGTGTGTGTGTGTGTGTGTGTGTATAGTACAGTCTCATGCACATCTCAACTGCAGGATTTCCTGATAATCCTGCAAACGTCTCCTGTTTCTCAGCAGTCTGTTCAGACAAACAGATGGTTAAAGGATAATTTCACTGTGTGAATATCCTGCTGTCCATAATGACCTCAAAGATATGTCTCCCTAAAATGTGTTTGTCAGCTGACAGAAGATTAATTGGTGCAGATATATTGACTCAAGCTCAACAATGAGCTGATAAGATTTTGATGGTCTAAGGTCGCAGATCAAGGTCACCATGACCTTGTCTGTCATACTTTCTTGAACACATTATCTCAAGAACACCTTAAGGTGAGTTTTTTTACGTAATTTGGCACAAACATTTACTTGGGCTCAAAGACGTACTGATTAGATTTTGGTGGTCAAAGGTCAATATATCTGTATCATTTTCTTGAATGCAATATCTCAAGAAGGCCTTATTGGAATATCCTCAAATATGGCGCAAACGTCCACGTGGACTCAACAGTGAACTAATTAGACTTTGGTTGTCAAAGATCAAGGTCACTGTGACCTTACATCTGTCTCATTATTGTGACCCGATATCCCGGTGATACCTCAAGGGAATTTCTTTAAATTTGGCACAAACATCCAGTTGAACTCAATGATGAACTGATCAGAATTTGGTTGTTACAGGTCAAACATCAAGGTCACCGTGACCTCACATCTGTCTCATAAACTTTATATCTCATGAAAGCCTTTTAGGAGATCCATCAAATTTGGCTCAGACGTCCACATGGACTCTACAATGAATTAATTAGAATTTGGTTGTCACAGGTCAAAGGTCAAATCCACTGTGACAGCATCCGTCTCAAAAACGCCTTCAGGTGATTTTTTTTTTTCAAATTTGACACGAATTCCCTCAGACTCAACAATTAACCGATAATATTTTGGCGTTTAAACGTCACTGTGACGTTGTGTCTATCTGACTCTTGTGAACACGATATTACAACAACAATGTGAGGGAGTCGCTTTAAATTTGGCACAAACGTCCACACGGACTCAAGAATGAATCGTGTAGAATTTGGGAATCAAATGTTTCAAGGTCACTGTGACCTTGAAACGTGTTTTTGTCCATAACGCAAGAATGATTACACTAGTTGTGACATAATGTCACACAGGTGTCTAATAGGATAAACTGATGAAGTGATGAAATTGTATATCCAAAAGGTTAAAGGTCAGTTTCAGCATGACATCATAATGTTCTGCAGAAACACCTTTCTGGCCATTTCGAGGTTTCTTTTTAAAGTGGCAACTGGACTTGTTGAGGTTTCTTGAAGACGTTTCGCCTCTTCTCCAAAAGGCTTTTTCAGTTCTAAAAGTTGAGTATAAAGCCTACGTCGACCTTCGGTATGCTAATGATCAAAGTATCACTCGAAGGTCGTGAGTGAGGGCGCGATTGACGACACTCTAAGAGTCATTTCTGGGTCCTTGGTGTCACATGATTTAGAGTTTGAGGTTGTGTTTGGATTTCTGATGGAAAGAATCCAGAGCTGCATTGTAGATGGGTGATTAATGGTGTTTAGACCACCTCCTCTGTTCAGAGAGGGTTTTTCTAGCTGTGAAACATCTTGAAGAAACCTCAACAAGTCCAGTTTCCACTTTAAAATGAAACCTCGGATTACCCCGACCTGGATGACTGAGACATACACAGACATCTTTCTGGCCATTGCTTAGTTGCTCAGAAACAGAAAGGGAGACAGTCAGATACTGAATTTGTGACTCTTATCTTAGTTGTCGGTGTTAAAACTATGGCATCTGTATAAATCTGTGCCGCCGGGGGAAGATGTGTGTTAAAAGGTCCATGTTTTGACAGATATTGATGTAAACTGTGAGTCAGACTTCATTGGTGTGCAGAGGTAAGCAACTGTGAGGCAGTCGTGCTAGTTATGTGCATATATTTTTTACTTTAATGCTTTGGTGCACACGATATCTGTGTTTTTTCCCTCTCTTCATACATCTTTGTCACTACCTTCTTGTCCACCTGCTCCCTCCGTTCCTCCATGTCCTCCCGCACCTCATTTCCCCGTCTTACACCTTCATCCCCTCCTCTCTGACCTCCCCGTCCCACACCTCCAACATCTTTTCCTCCACATCCAGTTTTCCCTCCTCCGCTTTCAAACCTCATTACTCACCTTCCTCACCTCACCTGCGCCGCCTCCGCTCCCACTCTCTCCCCGTGATAAAGAGGTCAAAGGTCACTCAGACTGGAGACTGTGCAACACCTGTGGATGGAAATTATGCAGAAGTGAGACTGAGAGAGGCAGAGCAGAGAGGGGCAGGAGGGGTTTTTTGGGGAGTAATTAAAGTGAGTTGAGTCAGCGGGGGGTTAGCGGTGTGTGGACAGCTGTCCGGGGTTTAACACTCAGGCACGAACACTTGCGTCCCGTCATTGTGTTCGAGGCGCCACAGAGGCCTCGAGGTTACAGAGCGACTCTGAGTGAAAGGTCACAAGGTGAACCCGTTTAAATGTTTCCATCAGCGTCCATTTGTCTGTCCGGCGGGGGTCAAATCTTCGTCCGATGGTTCAAACTTCTCACTTTCTTTAAAAAGGTTTGAGGTTCCAAAGTCATCCACGAAGCTTATTAGATTCATTGTGAACTTAACCCGCCCCCAAAGTCACTATTTTTAGCCACGCTAGCAGCTAATCTGTGGGTCCACCGCTTTGTTCCAGACTGAAATATCTCAGCAACCATCAGATGGATTGTGATGAAATGTGGTTCAGACATTCAGGCTCCCCAAAGGATGAGCTGTAATAACACCAAAATCCGGACAACATTTTAACGGGTCCAATACTTTGGTTAATGGCCAAATACCTGCAGTACAGGGTCCAAATAATCAGGTTCAGGCCTAAATGAACCCAGACAGTTTCTAAAGACTCACGGCAGCAGTTTTGGGCCTGAGACGGTTTAAAAACCCCAATTTGTACTGTAAAAATAGGCCTATTGTATATTATGTATTATATATTATAACATACATATTTTTTTATAGTAAAAATGTATTACAAGCTAAGAGCTGGAGTGTTTCTTGCACCGCTTCTCCTCCTTCTCTGACTGTCATCTCTTTGACCGGTTTCGGCAAAGCAGGCTGCGTCCCTCGGTGCATCTAGTACACACAGAGATAGTCATGCCGGTCACCGCAGAGGTATCGGATTTAAGACACATCACCAGTCATTTGTTACATTATTCACATCTCAGAAACCGAAGTCACAATTTCATGCTAATCATCACACGTAAAAAGAAAGAAGGGAGCAGGTTTATCTCCGGGAATCTGGTTCGTGGACTCTGGTTGGTGTTAATGTGTCTTTTTTTTTTTAGGGCGAGCTGCAGCTCAAATCCCAGCAGCACCCGACTGACGTGATGATTTCCCTTGACAGTCGTTGATCCTCTCAAGTCGTATTCTGTCATTTTATACACATTTTGGATGCTTTCAGTTAAAGATTTCTGGAGGATTTGCAGCATTTTAGAGTTTATGTCAAACAGTGGCGTCACGGTCGGCCCCTCTGAGGACTTCTGAGCGCAGACTTGCCGTTCTGTTTGTGTAACCGTGTTGTGAATGAGGGTCAAAACTCGGCTCCTGAGGTGGATTTTCAGATTAAGGGACTTTAGCGTGCAGACATGTTAATCATTAACTTTTTGATTAATTCTTTTCCCATTTGATTGATTGTTTCATGTGAACAGTGGACCTTTTCCGTGAAGCTTTCTGTGATTAAGTAATCGAAAGATGCAGATTGACGTGTGCGCTGGCCTGTGGTGTGACCTGAACTACATTCAGGACGTATCTGAAAGGAGATCACATGAAAACAGGATACGTTACCTTTTTATTTTTCTTTATTTGTCTTTATTTTTCAAACCAGGCTGGAGGAGTGGACTTTTTTTGCAGATGTGTTCTTTTATCAAGCCAGAAATTTGGAACCAAATGTTCCAAATGGGATCCAGATGTGTTTGATTAAGGATTTTAAATGTTTGTTCTGTGTTTGTGTTTGGACAGATCACTCCAGGCAGCAAGGCGGCGCAGGGCAACCTAGTCCAGGGTGATGTCATCGTCGCCATCGACGGCGTCGGCACTGACGGGATGACTCACCTTGAAGCCCAGAATAAGATCAAGATGGCCAACTACAACCTGGCACTCACCATGACAAAGTAAGGACCAACAATCGACTTCACCAGTGTCTCACAAAAGCAGTTAAATTTGGGAAAATGTGTCAGATATTGCACCCATGTTTATGTCTGTGATTGCTTTTAATGTGGCATGAAAAAAAACTCAAAATATAAATAAAATAATAACAATATTAATACTAATGATAATTATCAAGAATTTATCATCTTAAAAAAGGCGGTTGTGAACAATTTAAACGTCAGAATGTCATCGAGCCAAACTTGTCGTTGAGGCGACCGTAGTGTTGTTTGTTTAAAGATTAACGGAAGTTTTTTACTTCTGGCGATTGCATTTAGGTGTCAAATTTAACCCTTTGAAAGCTTAGCAAATTTGCTCATTTTCTTTCAAAAATATGGGAAGAAGGCAACGAGCACCTTGAGAAGAGATGACCCTAAAATTTGCAAGAAATTAGTAAAAAAAAAACCCAACCAAACAAACAAAAAATGATCAAAAAATAGTGAATAAAGGAAGGCAAAAACAAAATAAATAAATAAATAACCTGAGGGTTACTGATAAATATTGTAACTTTGTGACATAATTTTAGATGTAAAGATGAAAGTATGATGATTATAAATTTAGTTTTTTGTAAAAAAATAAAAAATAAAAAATTTCCAAGCTTTTTAAATATAATTTTCCAAATCTGAATCAGAATCACAGATCAGATTTTATTGCCAAGTACATTTAGACATACAAGGTATTTGACTGTTGCAAAACAGTTAATATGAAATTAAATCACAATTAACAATTAAATCTACTAATTTCTTATTTGGTCATTTAAATTTTTCATTGATTTTCTTTTAATCAGATATTCCACACACAAAAATCATATGACTTATAAAAAGAAAGAAACGATCCCAGAGCTCAGAAAACTTACTCATCTGAGTCGAAATCTACTAGTTTATTGCAATTTGTAGAGGAAAGTTCGAGCAGCGCGCACACCCAAAAGTGATAAAAACTAGGTGCTGGATCAAGCGTGAGAGTAAGGGTTAATGCCCGAAACGTCACATGTGGAGGTAATTGAATACATTTTCATGGGAGCATGCACAAGTGTGCACACTTAATTTATTCTTTCATATCTGTTCTTGAAATTTGTTGGACATTTCATGTTAACGTACCTCTCGTTTTCCAAAGAAATCAAACCAGTCCAAACGTTTAAAAGGCATCTGAACGCAGCACAAGAAAAGTGATGTGTATTCAAGTGTTAAAGGGTTAAACGTGTACTTAAATACAGCACTGCTCTGCTGCTGTGATGTTAGACTCAAAGTGGAGGATTTGTGCTCGCTGGGTGTCTTAAGTGCTGCAGGGTAAACAAACGGGAAAGATGGCAGCTGCAGATGTCCAACATTTGCTTGTTTTGGTGTCAGTCAGGACTAAAATAGACTGAAATCTTCCCGCTGCTCCCCTGAAGGTGTCTGACAGACGAATCTGATAACCTCAGTGAGGAAATGAATGTTGGTCCACAGCAGAGTCTCATAACCGCAAACCCTCGGGGCGATGAAGAGGAGGCGCTCGGCGAGGGTTTTTTCTCATGAAGTTTTCATGTCGCTCGTGTTGTTTTATGAGCGTGAAGTGGACGGTGGCCTGTGTTGGACTGCACCAGACACGAGGTCAGGAAATAGATGTGAAGCTTTGACTCACAGCGGAGGACTTAATAGAGGCTGTTTGACCCTTCGCACTTCGTCCCAAAAAAAACACACACACACACACACACACACACACACACTGCAGAGAGCACAATAACACACAATACAATCAATTTTCCTTTCAGGGTCACTGTGTGTGTTTTCCGCCGCCGCACAAAGTGACCGTAATGAACGTGTGATTGTCAGAGAGACATCTGGCTGCCGTTATAGGGCTCATTCCAAACCAAACAGCGAAGTGCACTTCTTTTAAAGGGACAGTTCACCCAAAATCAAAACATTTTCCACTTAACAGATTGTTTTGGTGTGAGCTGCTGAGTGCTGGAGATGTCGACCTTCTCTCCAATATAATGGAACTAGACGGCACTCAAAGCGCCAAAAACACATTTTAAAAACTCAACAGCGATGTCTCTTTGCAGAAATAATGACCCGGTTCCTGAAGATAATCCACAGACGTTGCGAGCAGCTTCATGTAGGAACTGTTTTCTTTCCACTGAAACTGTCAACTGTAATCAACATGCAGAATGTAAAATTTGTGTCCCTCGTCCAACCTTTTCTTCAATACAATTACCAGAAAATCCTCTTTGCATCGTACGCCCAAGCAGACGGACACATAACTTTGGATGTTATCATGTAGCAGATACATCGAAACTTCATGTTTCAACAGTGCTGTGGTTACTTTTCAGCTCAAAAAAGTATGGTTATGGTTCAGGTACAGACTCTACACAGTCCTCAAAGGTATGCAGCGATATCTTAGTAAAACACAAGTGCTTTTCTGGCACTTTCCCAGCAGCAAACGCAGTGATGTCTTTGTAAAAAAAACGACTCTTAATGGCACTATCTCTGCAGGAAATGCAGAGCTGTCTCTGTAAAAAACAACCGCTTTTTGTTGCAGTATCCCAGCAGGAGTTGCAGCAATGTTACAGTAAAAGAAAACAAGTGCCCCGGTGGAAAAACAGCAATGTCTTGGTTATAAAAACATTTTTGTGGCACTAGTCCAGCAGGAAATAAACTACGTCACTTTATAAAAGTCGATACTATCCGTATGAAACATGCAAATGTAACATATTCATGGTTTGCAGAGTGAACATTTGCTTGTGGTGACTGAGCTGTTTTCTTCCACTTGTTATGATGTTGCTGAGTTCATCTGAGCTGAATTCTCCTGCAGACGGGTCGGCTTTTATCAACATGTTACATGAACTCTTTGAAATACTTCTTGACCATGAAGCACACAGTTTCTTTAAGTGTGCCCTGACCTTCCCCTCCTTTTATTTGTAGCTGAAAAGGTTTGAAGGTTTTTCTGTTGCTGCCTAGTTCTTCCGGTGAATAAGAGATGTTCACTCAGAGTCGCTGTTTATTTTCTCTGAGCATCCTTCAGTTGATCCGTAAACACAGCGTTTCCGTCACGGTGACCCTCATACTGAAGGACCTCATGGATAAAATAAAAGGCCCGCAAACTGCTCATGGTTTCACATTCACACAACACAATCTTCGGAGTTTCAGTTTTTATTATATGAGATTATAAATAAGATTACATCAAAAAATAAGAGATGAGGTTTACTATTTTTCCACCTTAAATTGCAACATAAATTTGCAACTTACAGTACTGTGCTTTATTTTAGCAAGGTTATAGAGAAAATACATCTTTACTTCTCAGTAGTCTCTTTACTGAAATACAACCAGAACATACAGGAAATATGTCTGAAGTATTAAAAACACAAACATTTCACTTCAGCGGGCTAAAGCCGCAAGTATTTAGTGTGCTCTCTCTACACACTGACATGTTTTGAACTCTCTTTGGCAGACATGAGGTTTATAATACTAATCGTTCTTAATAGAGACACTGAGAAATATATATATATATATACATATATATGATCCAATAGACACTGTGGAATTGTATGCAAATACAGTTTATTTTCATGGATTATATTGATTCTGAATTTACAAGAATACTGTCAACATATCAGCCTTTTTAACCAGTGTGTCTGAGTTATGTGTTTCTGCGGACACGTAAGGAAGTGTTAATATATTATATTTCTTAAAGGGAGTTTGGTGTAATTTTTTTCCAGCAGGAGCAGGATGGAAAATAATCCCAAAAGGAATCTAGTCCATAATCTTGCAAAAAGGGACCCTGCAAAATACCCAAGTCTTTGCAAAGTCTTAGACCTTTTAAATACAGCCTTACTTTTTGTTTAGATGTCAAAGGAAGTCAGACTTTTAAAAGAATTATTTTAAAAAACAAAACCGTTCCTAGTAAAAAAAAATTCAACCTTCTCTGAACTAGTTGAAACTAAAGTGAACTGAAAACAAAAATTGAGACAAAAAAACAGAATAAAAAAAGAAAGTAATAACTGTAACTAACTAATATCACTTTCACAAAACAGTCGTCTCACATGAGGATCATCACCTCTGTTTTTTTTTCTCCCTGCAGGGCGAAGCGTCCCGTTATGATGCCGACACCGAGAATCGACGCTGCTATTCCCTTGATCCCTCACCAACAGGTAACTTCACCCATCATGCATTTCTGCACACAGCTGCAGATCCTCAAATCCACCGTGAGATTTCATTTCATGATGACGACAGAAAGACATTCAAATGTTATATTTTCACATCACAGTGCTCGACTGTCTGCTTTTATGGTAAATAGACTGTATTTATAGAGCGCCTCTCTAGTTTATAGCGTCTATTTAAAACGCTTCACCCTGCAGACGCCGCTGACCCTTTCACAATCGTACACTGGTGGCACAGCAATTTGGGGCTCCAAGGACGCAGACTTTACGACTGCTCTCCCCTCCGAGCCGCAGCCGCTCCGTTATTGTAAATTCGTTACTGTATTTTGTTTCTCAGCCAGCGAATCGTAGAGATTTGGCAGCATATATACAGATTAATTTTTCTTCCCAAAACAATAAAATCTGGGGGATTCAGCTCGGCCCTGATCTGCCAAAAGAAAACCAAATAAATGAAATGCTGCATGTGAGAGAGCAGAAAACACACACACACACACACACACACACACACACACACACACACACACACACACACACACACACACACACACACACACACACACACACACACACACAGTGGACTCCCTGCAGCGTCCATCCTCTCAGTTTCAGTCACACCGGTTCAACATTTTGAGATGTCGCCTCCTGGGGAAGAAAGACTTAATCCACGTTATCTGAGAAAATAAATAATAATACAACAAGACAGATTCGCCTGTATGTTCAAAAGTAACTGGATGAACCCAAAAATCTTCCACCAAAATAAAATGATCTTACATACATATACATAATGCTTAATACATATATAGACTGAAATAATTCTGATATGATATAAACAGTTTGAGACTGAGAAACAGTCAGAGATATTAACAAGATAATAATACTGTCTTTAATTATTTATGTTTACTGTAATATGATATTGAAAATATGACTCAAATGTCAAAAATAAAAGTAACATTTATTTTTAGGTTATAAAATGTGAACTAAACGTTATATAACAGGTGTAAGTTAGTGGGGACGGTAGTGGAGATGCTGATAATCACATTTTTAAAAAACTTGATTTTGTGTTTGTCCAGAGCACATTTGTTTTATGTTTAGCATGTTTTGCATTCTGGTGAATTTTAGGGGTTATTTTTTACCTTTTCTGCATCAACTTAAGGAAAAAAAAGTCTTAAATTTTGTCAAAATAAAGGTCCTCTGCTACATTTATGTTTTTATTAGGAAAGAGCGAAATCCACAAATACACCTATGGTGTTTGCAATTTTTAGAGTAATTTTAATTAAGAGTAATTAATAAAAAAAAACCCTCTTATTGTTTAAAAAAATAAGATATTAATAAGACAACACGTACAGTAGAGCTCTTAAATGAAACATATTGATCAGATACTCTGTGCTCCTCCCCTCCGTCTCCTCCCCCCTCCTGCTCCACCTGAAGCCTCAGTCAGTGCAGGTGAACGGCCGCCTGTCGGCCTGCAGCGCCTCCTCGGGGCCCGCAGAGGCCGACTCTCCCGGGAGGAGGGCGGCGGTCAGCCCCGCTCAGAGGAGGCAGTATAACTCCCCCATCGGCCTGTACTCAGAGGAGACTCTGAGGGAGATGGCAGCCGTTCAGGCGGGACGGCCGGCCGGGTACGTAGAGACGCAGAGGACGAGACGTGGCAGGAGTTTGTTTGTCAGAGGAGGAGCTGCTGATAGATGGAGGGAGTAAACAGCTGATGAGGAGGAGCTGCAGATCCACGTTTATCAGATCAGTGTCAGATTCTGCTGCTCCGTCACTTTTATGATTTTAATTCATGCTGTTTTTTTTAGAAAATAAGTAGTTTCATCACCGTTCAAATGCACCTCAGCCTCTATGTCAGTTAGTCAGTTAGTCAGTTAGTTAGTTAGTTAGTCAGTTAGTTAGTTAGTTAGTTAGTTAGTTAGTGCAGGACATAAGGGTCACAGAAGTGCACTTACTGTTAAAAAGTTTCTAAAAGAACCAGTTTTTTCTGTTCAAAATTTCCTCCAAGAAGGGGTTTGTTTAAACATGCTCATTAAAAATAAATAAAATAGTAAATAAATGAAAATTATATATATATATATATATATATATATATATATATATATATATATATTTTTTTTTTTTTTTTTTTTTTTAATAAAATAAAGATGAAAAAAAGGAATTAAAAATTAAAAAAAATATTAAGTTAATGTTAAAATGGTGGTTAAAAGGGGGAAGCATTTAGCAGAAACAGGAATCTACGTTAACAATAAAAGATTTCTTGCGGCCTCTCGTGTTCCCCTCTGTAGTTTGTTAAAATGTGGGCGACCTTTTATGGCTGTACATAAAAATTTAAAAAATTTAAAAATGTTTAAAGGTTAGAGAGGAAGAAATACATGGGGAAATAAAAAGGTAAATAAACAGATAAATGTAAGTGCTTTATTAAATCATGGGGTTGGTAGGCGCTGAGAGGGGGACAGTTAGTTATTTAGTTAGGTAGATCTTCATTTTGAACATGACAAATAAAATAGGAGAACAAAATGAAATATGAGCAAGAAAAACAAAATCAAAATACCCATCGGACACATTAACAAATTTTAAGTCCTTCATGTCTGAAAAGAAGCAGGAGGAAGCGAATACTCATCACATCCTTTTTTTTCAGTAAGTGAACGCGTCACTGCTCAAACTGCTGCGACGTTCAGACTTTCTTCACTTATTCTCAGTTTAGTACAAAATTAGCCTTTAATCCTACATTTCATCAGCCTGTTGTGTTAGACAGAGTTTAAAATATTATAATTATAATTATTATTATTTTGGTTTTAGGAGGAGATAATGCAATAAAACACCACGTGTTAATTTCTTAACTTGATTTGGTCCAAACCAAAATTAAAGGTGTGAAACATTTAAATCTTTGTGCGACAAAAAGACGTCACGTGGTTCACATCGTTTCTCACATCACAGGTGACCCAAACCTCAAACCACGGCAGCAGTTTTGGGCCTTAGTCTCATTAAAACCCAAATTTTTACTGTAAAAAAAAAAGACTTGGCTTTTTCTGAACCTCCAGCAGCTCCACCTCTGAGATTCCTGCTGTCTTTCAGCAACGTTGTCCTGCCATGTTGACCTCAGTAGAGACTCAGTAAGAGAAATATTTCATCTGATTTCAGAGTAAACTCCTCTAAACCTCCGCTGACCTTTAACCCCCCAAAAAAGGAGGAAAGTGGGCGCATCAGAACATTCAGTTTCCTAAAATCTCCCATAAACAAAACATGAACTACAACTAATAAATAATAACAGATCAGATTTATAAATAATGGAGTGCAGGGCTTTTTGCTGTAACAGAGTATTTGTACTGTGTACTATTACACAGCTGTGATGGTTTAAGAGTAAAGGTCTCGACCTGAAAAGTGTCCTGAGATAACTTTTGTTGTGATTTGGCGCTTTATAAATAAAACTGACTCGACTTGATGGGAGGGAAGTGTGTGAAACTGTTACCATAACTATTCATAATCACACACACACACACACACACACACACTCTCACTGTTACCCAGCATGCCTGTGGGGTTTCCTCAGTTCACAGTGTGATTCGGTTACTGTGTCACTGAAGAGGCCAAACACCTGTTGGTTCCTCTGGCTGCTGGTAAAGGTCAGGGAACCTTCTGGACACACACACACACACACACACACACACACACACACACACACACACACACACACACACACAGTCCGGCGGCCCTTGTCTTACTTCTGGACATTGACACTGCAGTGCGACACAGTCACTATCTTCCGAAATACACACAGGTCACAGGGGTCATTTCATCATTTTATCCCTTTAACCCTTTGAAACTCGGAGCGACATCAGTTAACTTGGAAATGTCTCATAAATACTGCAAGAAATTAGTGGAAATTAGTGGATGTGGATATGGATATAAAAGCTAGGGAAAAATATCCAAAAAATGATATTTCTTATTAATATAATGACGTATTTAAAATAATTTTTATAGAATTATTATAATTGTAATTTTAAGAATTATTTTTTAAAGTTTTCCCTATTTGTTGTTTTTCTGGAAAAAAAACTAAATTCAACCAAGTTTCAAAGGTTCAAAGGGTTAAAGCACAATCAGCCTTTTTCTCCATTCAAAGTTATAAATGCGTCTGTGTCTGTGAAACATCTGTTAGAGAGGAAACCTGATATATTTTTGGATTTTTTATAGCTTTTACACCGGTGAAAATGCAGATAGGCGCTGTGATACTGAGCCGTCTAATTTTGAACCTGCAGGTTTGATCTCTTTGTGAAAGCAGCTCCAGCAGAGAGCACAAACACACAAACATTAATCAATATGGAAATGTGACATTAACAAAAGCTCACAGCCTGAGGCACAAAAAAATCCTGCTGCTTTTATTTGAGCGTATTTATTCAATGTAGAAAAAAAAGATAACATACTGAAACAGGATACAGAGCTAAAAAAAACACACTTTCAAGCTATTTCTTCAACATCCACATTAGTGATCACAATATCGTTTTTATTTTTGAGGAACCCAAATGGTGTGTTCGGGACTTTAAGGAAAGCCTCACCCCCAAAATGATCATCTGTATCTCAGTTACTCGCCTCCTGTCACGTTTAATAACAGTTATTCTGCACCAAAACATCCGCTCACAAAATCACCTAAAACTTAACAGTTTAATCAACTTTTTATTTATCCAGACGTTTGCTCAGTACTTCACAAACGTACTATTTCGCTATTTTTAGCAAAATAGTAAAAAAAACGAGTTGAGCCACTATGGAAGTGCACACGTTTGAGCCTCCGAGCTCAAGGCCAGTAATCAAGCTGGGATGGATCTAGTACAGCTCATGTACTTTTAACGAGTTTGAGTGTCGTCTGAGTAAAAAGTATCGGTCGTCATGGTAACTCTCCTTTAGGTAGCTGTGTTCAGTGTCTCATGCTGCGTTCACACCACGAGCAGCACAGCAACAGGCTGCGAGTCGTTTTCAAAGGAGGGCGGTGACATGAAGCTACAAACTGACGCCGTGACGCACTTCAAACCACCCAAATAAGCTGTCGAGCATCAATTAATCCATTTGTTTTTGTTTCTAGCTGCGGTGCTGTGGATTTAGTGGAGTTATTATGCACTGGGGCGGCAAAATGTGACGTTAAAATGGGGTTTAGGCATTGATCAAAACCTTTAGATGAGTAGAGGTGCTTAGTTTTAAGTAGCAGACAGACAAATCCAGGACGATGTAACTATGTTAACAAGCGTTTCTGCAACGCTTCAACGACGACTCGGCCTGAATGATTCTGCTGGTCCACGTCATGAACGATATACAAAATTGTGGTTGAAAATGATCTGAAGCTCAAATTTAAGATGTTTTGTAAATAGTTTTCTGATAAATAATGAATTTAGCAACTTCTGATGAATCAAAATCAGCTTCAGGTTTAAAATAACGACTCTGTGATACATTTCCAGCTTCTGGTGTAAAATCTGTCCATTCTGAGTACAGATACAGATAACTTCGTTAATCAAACAGACACAGATACAGAAAAATGTACTCGCTCATCTCTTATTTCTTCACCGGAGGCATGCAAGAAAAAAGTATTTTCCATGAATTCAATGCAACATAAAAATGATCTTTTTTTAGCTTTCCTGAGAGGGTTTTAATGGCTCTGCTATTAACAGTGTATGCAATATAAACATCAATATGAACTGGTTATTTTTCTTTTACTGTTTTCATCATTAAATTTTGCGATCTGCACAGACTCTGGAGGATGTTTCACCTCCGTCGCTCTTCATTAAGAGTGTTTCTTCACTCAGATTCGTCTGCAGCCTCGAGGGTTTTGTGAGGATACTGGCTCCGTCTCTGACCTCTGACCTTTATTTCCTCCCTCTCTGTAGCAGAAGTCGTCCTGCTGACACAAAACAAACTGTGAATGTGTTTTCTAATGACTTCATGTCCTCTTTCTTCTGTCTCTCTGCTGTTGATCAAACAAGGTTTTCACCCCCGCTGCTCCAAAGTTAGTACCGTGTCCCGCTGCTGAGTGCTTCTTGTGTTTGCTCTGTTGTTTGGACCTTTTAAGGCATGGTGTGGTTCTGTCGGTGTCCAAGTGTCTCCAGCTGGGATAAAGTGCTGCCTGTGGCCTTTTTAAATCCTCGGTGCATCATTGTCCAATAATAGATAACGGGTAAAATTACCATATGCAAATATAAGCATGGTGGGGGTACAGTCGCCTCTGTTTGTGTCTCAACAAATTAGGACCCGGTTAAGAGTTTGTAAAAGACGTTTGACATGTTCAGGCTTCGTGAGTCTTTATTGATGGAGTTCCTCAGGGAAACGTGCAGTAAAAATCTAAAGTATAAATAGGTTATATTCTCTCTAATCGTTGTAACTATAAGTCACACTTTCTGGTGTTTTTTTATCCCTTTAAAGACAAAAATCGTGCTATAGGGCAGCTGGAAAGTCCTTTATTTGCACTGCCTCTAAACCTCTAAAACATGGAAAGAAGGCAATGAGCAACTTAACAAGAAATGGCCCAAAAATGAGAAAGAAATTAGTAAAAAGTTACAAGAAAATTACCTGGAAATAATAATAAAAAAAGAAGAAGAACCAAAAACAAACAGAGGAAAATTACATTAAGATAGAGGTTAAAATAAATAATAATAATAATAATGAAAAAAAATCTAGAACAGCATTATAGATATATAATTATCAGAATTTTTTTTTTCTAGACATTTCTCCAGTATCTTTTGGTAATATCTAATAATCCTCTCCAGTTAGTTTTCATTTCCTTGTTACCTTTTACTGTTGTTTTTTTTTTTTTTTTCAGTTTAATAATAAAAAGAAATAATAAAAAGAAAATCAAATAAAAAATAAAAAGAAATCAAACCAATTTTTCTCTGGTTTCAGAGATTTAAATGCTTGTGAAAAATCACAGAACATAACTGATGTATATCCAGATGTTAAAGTCTTCAGTTTCTTTCAAAACTGCTTCTCACACCGACACTAAAACTTCTGGACTCTATAAACCCTTTAATAACCGTTGGGTAAAATAAGCCTTGTGCTGCTAACAGTTACCCTGTCAATGTGTGTGTGAGACACTGTCCATGAGACCACTGCTGCACCTGTGACAAAGAAACAGAAACAGAGAGGCTGAGTGGATCAATACCCTGCACGGCTGTGCAGTGGTATTTGCGGTAAAGTTGCAGTGATTGGACAAAATTGAAAGGCCGTGTAGAATTTACAGTGATTGGCTAATTTCACATGAATTGTTGCGATAGCAACCTCAATTCCCAGAGGGACGTGGCATCAAAACGTCACACCCGTCTTGCCGTTGATTCCGTCTTCCCAGCTGTCCCTTTTACACAGACACCAGTTTCAGTGCTGCTTCTTCATCTGTTGCCGGTTCAAAGGCGAATCTCCTGTTTGCATAATCAGACGTTATCTACAGACCAGCAAGGCGGCATAATGGATCAATATTCCCAAGATGAACAGGCAGTGTTAAAGAGGCTTTTGAGCTTAGTTTGAAATGCAGAGAACACCAGATGGACGGAGTTTATGGGAAAGTCAAGGTGTGTTTGTTTAACTTTGTAGAATCATAAAACCCGCCTGGTTCTCCGAGCAAGTAAAAAAAAACAAAAACAGTAGTTTTCTGCCAAAGTCAAGTCTTCTGTCAGAACATTTTGCCTGTTTTGTGTGTTCAGTGAGTGAATGTGCATCGTTATGGTTTGCTGTGTGTTGCAGACTGAAAAAGTGACTCATGCAGAGACTGATGGCGTCTTTAAACTAAAGAGGCAAATGACTCTCCTGCTAATGAAGTAGCAGCGAGTTAATTATCCGTCAGAATCCCCTCTGGGGGGTTTTGTGGACGTTTTTTTGCTCCTTTGCTGTTTGTGGTGTGCTGATTTGCTCTGCATGCATCCTCAGACACGTTCATATACTATAATAAAAAATAAATCCCGGCTGTGTTTCTGGTTGGGTACATTTGTCTGTTTGGTATTTAAGTAAAGGTCACTGCGCGGCGGGGTTCCCGTTGTATAGTCTGAACGTGCACGAGGTTTGAATAATGTTTGAAAACGAGATCCAACTTGTTCTCGAGTGTTCAGGGTCTGCTGTGTTTGATGGGTTTGTTTTTTCCTGCTTGTTTTTGTTATTTTAGAGGACTTATGTTGTCTTCCATAAAGCAAGATAAATAAAGGAAGGTGCAGGCGATGAGGGAACTTTCATACATCAAATTATCATCATTAGACCCATTTTGTTTGTTGTTTTTATTGCGGAAATCGAACCTAAAAATCTTCAGTCTTGTGTGTAGTGCATTGCTGTGAGCATGACCGGTCTGGATTTTTTCGTCTTTCTAACACAAACTGCGTCAGCTCCGTCTCCCACCGTCTCGTTTCCCGCCCTCACAAACGTCCCTCTACCTTCTCCTCCTCCTGTCCGTCCTCCGTCCTCCTTCCTTCCCTCTACATCACCAACACGCCGCCCCTCCTGCTCACAACAGCCCCGGCTTCAACCCCGCCGCCCTCCCCTCCCATAAGCCCATCGAGGTGAAGGGCCCCGGCGGCAAAGCCACCATCATCCACGCCCAATACAACACGCCCATCAGCATGTACTCGCAGGACGCCATCATGGACGCCATCGCAGGGCAGACGCAGGGGAAGGGGCATGACGTTGGGTAAGAGCACCTCCTCCTCCTCCTCCTTGGTTATCCTCCTTGTTATCCTCTTCTGTTGTGTTCCTCCTCCTCTTCCCCATGTACTCCTCTCCCTCCTCTTCCTCACCGATGTGCCATCCTGCTTCCTTTTTCCAAATGAGTTCCTCAGTAACGAGTCCTAAAACTCGGAAATGAATTAGCACTTCAGCACCTCCAGTTCCCTCGTCTCAAAGTCAGTGGGGTTTTTTTGATGGATTTTTGTTTAAAGGCCTGAAATGAGGTCTGTTATTAACACAAGCAGATTTTCCCATTTTTTTCTGCAACATAAAATGCATCATTAAATACCACAAATGTGAATTTTGAAGCTGTTATGTGTCTTAAAAAAAGCAGTTGTTAACAAGTGGCTAAATGAGATGACGGGATGTCGTCACGTTAACTTTAAAGCCTCGTACTGGTGCTGATATTAAACCAGGCAACTGTGGTCTAGTTTGTTTTTAGCCTAACGTTACCTTTACTGTGTGGTGCTCATTTATTTTATTATTATCTGGCTGAACAAAAGTGTAAGTATCATAAACATTTGTTTGCCACAGAGCTTATTTTCTGCAGTGATCTAAAATCCAATGGAAAAATCCCAGAGACTTTTCGAGCAGGGAACCAGTGCAGAGCTCGCTTCCACATTAGTCTACAGAAAACCGTCATCCCTGGGACTACTTTCTCCTCCTCGTCTTCCTCTTTACTGTCCTCCTCTCTTACGTTTATATACAACCACTATTCCAAAAAAGAATGATCAAATACTAGCGTATTTTGCAAAACAAAATACTTCTTCAGCAAATCAGATTTTATAATTTGAAATTTGAATTCAGAGTACTTTTTTATGGCTGCACGAATGTAAGCCTATTTATCTTTACTCCTGTAAGATTCTCCTCCTCTCTGAACCATCATTTATATACTCATGATTAAAAACACATAAAACTCCTCCATTTACAGGTCCAGAGTGCAGGATTTAGGGAGATATGTTGGCAGAAACGGGGTGTCATATAACAAGTATGTTTTTTTTCATGTATTTTTCTGAGCAGGAGAATTTTCTGTTGGTTGAAGCTTGCGATCCTCACAGCTAAAGACCCTAAATCTTACACACCAGACCTTTAAATGTTGTTGAATACATTACAGTTAGCGGTTGTGCTCCCCTATTCGGCAAAATATATTGGTTGTGTATAAATTTGTTCTTGATTCTTCTTATTTTTCCTCTTTGGTCTTTGCTCTGTGTGGTTTTATGTTTCCTCTTCCCTCTAAGCACATGGATGATGATGGACATTACAGAAATAATCACAATTACTCTCCTGTCTTTGCACCGTCCTCTCCCTCCTCCTCCTCCTCCTCATCCTCCTCCTCTTCCTCCCGTGTCTTTTGAAATCAGTCTGCATCATATCAGCCTGCATTAGTTTTAAAAGTTTATCTGGTTGTTTTAAGTTTGAACTTTGTGGTTTCTGAGGGTTTGAAGAAGATTGAAGAAATGCAGCTTCAGTGTTTTTGGTTGTTTGATTGTTTGATTGTTGGACGTTTTGAGGCGGTTTGTTTGTGGTGGATTTATAGTTGGTGCCGCTGCAGCAGCTGCAGTGTTTGTGCTGCTGTGGTGACGGTGTGAGTTGAAGTATTAGATGCATTCAGTCAATAACAGAGTCTCTGAGCAGCCGCACATTCAACTTATTCAGATACAGGTTTACTGTTCCCTAATCTCAGACATCATTTTAGAAATAGAGCGTGGTTTACGTAGTTTACTTGGACATTTTCTAGACATGCATCCAGACGAAAGGCACGAAACTCTTTTAAACTCGGTCTGCATGATCATGACAGCGTATTGTGTGCAGTCTACGTTACGTTAATCATTGATACCTGTGTAAGTTGGCTTGATTTCTTTCAAAAACATGAGAGCGACAAGCAGTTTAACAAGAAATGAACCAAAAAATAGCAATAAATTAGTAAAAAGTTACCAAAAACCACCTGAAAAAAAGCCAAAAAAGGGGGGAAAAATACCCCAAGAAATGGCTAAAAAAAGATTGTAATTCATTTTATTTGGTAGCATAATTTTAAATCTATGATTAAGATAATTACTAAAATATTTCTGTGGACATTTTCCAAGCAACTTAAGAAATGTCTCAAAATTTAGTTAAAAAACTTTAAAAAGTTACAAGAAAATTACCTTAAAGAAGAGAGAAAAAGACAAACAAAAAAGTCAATTACCCAAATACAAAACATCATTTTCACAATTTTAAGTATAGAATTAAGAAAATTCTGAATATAGTTCATAGTAAAATAAAAAAAAGCCTTTTCAGATAATTTCTTTGTCACTTTTTACTTTTTTTTTTTCATTTTTCGGGGCATTTTTTGCCAAGTCCCTCACTGTGTTTTTTCCTGTGTTTTTGAAAGAAATCAAGGTTGAAAGAATGAAGGTTTTATTTAAGTTTCAGATGCGATGCACACTTTGATATAACTTTAGCTAACTTTAGTGGACGCCTCATCTTCATCCTACAAATGTAAGTCTGACAAACTTTGCAGAACAAAAAAGTGAAAAGATTTATGAATTCAGCTTGACACAGGTTGGTAATTTAGGGTGGGGGAAATATCCCTAAAAAGACACTAGAATGAAAGTTCAGCTGGAAATAAAGAAACAAAGCCGCACATACAACATTATTTATTGAGGACACTGATATCTATCGAGAAAATCTATTAATTATCGTGAATTATTGTTTTTCATACGCTAAATTGCAGTTTTTCTCCCTGAGGCGTCAGAGATTCATCTTGTTGTTGTCGTATTGTTGTGGTGTGTTGTGGTAATCATGGAGAAATGATTACTGCCGTGTTCCTCTTCCTCCTTCTCTTACACTAACAATCAATTTTCCATCCTGTTTGAAAATTGCATCAGGTGATTTGCTGCAGTGTGTGCATGAAAAACAATAGCTTTTGTTTGGAAAACAAAACATTGAATTGCTGCAGACGTCTACACGCACTCTTCATCCTCCACACTTCACTTTCACACCCAGATGAACTGACTTGAAATGAAATGTTAGCCTGAAACAAACCATCGAGCCGTGAAGCTTCACTGGAAAACCAATTACAGTCCTGTTACAGTTTGTTACGCTCGTCCTCCTCATTGTCTCTGCGGTCAACAAACTCATTTACTGAGAGTCAGAAAATCAAACTAAACAGACAATAAAACTTCTGTTTGTGGAAGAAACTAAAAAAACAGAAAACTGAATGTTCTGAGCTCCTTTTCTCCTCCTTTTCTTGGTTTATTTCTGCTCATTATGTGTCTAAAAATCAAACATCTAACCTAAAACATGTTGTATTTATGTTTGTTCCCATCTTTTGCATCCACTCTCATTTTTATCATCTTTGTTTTCATATCATGCAAAATCAAATCAACACCAGCTCAATATTGTGATCTTTTTTTTTCATTTCTATTTTGTCATCTCATGCAAGATCAAGCCAACATTTTGCTTGTGTGACTTTTTGGAAATCATAAAAACATTTTAGCGCTCCAGGTTTCAGTGAAAAGGCAGCAGGGCATCCAAAACTTTACCACCCAAAACTAAACCTTTCCCCAAGAGTCCACTAACAGACCACGTTTGGTGTTGGCTTGGTTTGGTGTCGGGGGGTTTGCAGTCTTCTCCCAGTTAGAGACGGTCTCGTAGACAGCGCCTCCCCGGTCTATCAGGCCGTCCAGAGTGCAGAGAGGGACCCGGACCTGGGCGAGTGGGGCCGCCGCAGCGCTGCAGTCAACATGCAGTCCAAGTCCTTCCGGGTCCTGGCTCACATGACCGGCACCGAGTCCTGTAAGTTTCCTCTTCCTCATTTCATTATTATTTTTCTGTACTTTTATGTATTTTAGTATACTGAAAGACTGAAGATTCAAAAGACTTATGTCTATCATAAAGGGACAGAAAATTTCTTTCAATTGGGGCTCAAACAACGTAAAAAAAAAAAAGCACCCACACCCATGAGATTCACATAAAATCACACAACATCAATAAAAACACGTGTGCAAAGCTACATTAAAAAGTAGTGACTATTTTTCTCATGTATAAGCCAGTTTACCAATGAGCAAATTAAAGAAGAGTACAAATACATTGGAAATTTAGTATAATTTTAATTTACCAAAAACTAGACATGGCACAATGTTAATCGACCAAAAACAACAGAAATGATAAAAACAAACCACAAATAACATGAAATAAAATAGATAAAACAAAAATTAAAAAGATAAAATATGTAAAAAGAAGTAAAAGAAATCAAAATAATTGTTGTGCATTTGACTTTAAATAAATAACTTGAAGCAGAAAAAATCAGAACATTTTTAAACTTGCTGAGGACAAAAATGCAGGACAGAAGAAGCTCATAAAATCCTGTAAAATAATCAGTTAAAGGAGTTTTTCCACTGCTCTTCTTTTTAATTTGTGCTTTTATTAAAGTTCAGTGACCTGCAACATTTATTAAAACTTTAAACTGAGGATGCTCCCTGACGTTTGCTCTCCGCTGTGTTTTCTGTGTGTTACAGCACCAGGAGAGGAGGAGGAGGAGGAGGCTGTGAGGAGGAGGAGCAGGTAGGCAGCAGAGCTCCGTCAAACAGCTGCTGACCCCCCCGGCTCCCCACCCGTACACTCTGCCCCCCCCCCGCACACCCCGCCCCGCCCCCCCCCCCTCCTCACCGCCCCTAAAGGTCCCCGCTGTGCACCGTAAGATAACCAGCTGCTCAGGTCAGACCTCTAAAATGTTCTCGAACGTTCAGGTAAACTCTTTTAGACTCTTATTTTGAAATGCAGCAGCTGGGGAGAATAATTAAGCACATTTACTTTGCAGCAGATTAATTCAATTAAATCAATGATTAATTTAAGTAAAGATGTGGTTTTACCAGCAGGGGGAGCTGCAGGACTGATAAGTCACCTCCTCGTGTCACTGTGGCCTCTCTCATTTGGATACATCTTAAATAATTATTAAAAAAAATAAGCTCAGATACGAAAAACTGCAAAATAAAAACATTAAAGTTTATACACACTTATTTATTTATTAAGGAATTGTTCGCAATTGTTAAGTTTCTTTTTTCTAAAAAATATTTAAACAAAACATAATCAATGAATTAATGATTAGGTATGTTTATTACAGTGTATATATTAACTAAAATTAGCTCTGCAGATTTACCAGCTGCAAAGTTAACGTGATAAACACATTAATGCATCAACAATCATAATCAAATAATAGTAATCTGAGATGTGCCATTCTGCTTAATAAGTACTTTTACTTTTGGTGCTTAAAGTATTTTTGACACTTCTGTACTTTTACTTAAGTAAGATTTGAATGCAGGTCTTTTTAAGTATTTTTACATCAAAGTATTTCTACTTACTGAAGTGAAAGACCTAAAGTATTTCTACCACCTCTGCAGGTTAATAATATAGTAAATTTATTAACATATTACAATATCTAAACCAAATGTATTACTCATGAATTGCAGAAATCTCATTTCAAGGTTAAAAAGTGATTTAAAAAAGACAAAAAAACACAATTTTTGGAAAATATTCAGAGGCAGCAGCTGTTTCTTCAGCTAGTCGAACCAAAACGACACCAAACTGTAACGACAGCACACAAAAGCTTTGAATGGAGTCTTTCTGTATTGATCAAACTTGGTATTGATTGATTAAAGAGCGTTAGAGCATTTTGGCCTGTTTGTGATCAGGGGAGCAATAACGGGGGAGACAGTCTCCAGCATGAGGAGCATAATTCCAGTTATATTATATATTTACATTAATAATAGATTTTAATTCCTGGATTACAAACCCGACAAGAAACTAATATCAGAGACCAAATATGTGTCCTGACAAACATTTTATTTCTGAGTAATAACCCCTACGTTTTCTGTAAAATCAAGAAATTTGAGGCACTTTTATTTTCATGCCACTTTCTATTTCTACTCCTTTACATTCATCTGACCGCTTTAGTTCATTCATAAATGAAGTTTTTTTTACACAAATCACAAGTCAATTGATCGATTAGTCAGATGACAGAAAATAGATGTGAAACTTTTGACTGTTGACGTCACATTTCATGAAAAAACATTTCAAGGATCCAGATTTGCTACTTTTTTTCATTCAATATTTGTAATTTATGAGAAATAATGTTGAGATCTGGACTGTCGGATGGTCAAAACAAACATTGAGAAGGTTTTATTTTAGGCTCTAGGAAAGATTCAGAGGTCCAGTGTGTAGGATTTTAGGAGGATATATCGGCAGCAATGGAATATACTATAATTAGTATGTTTTCTGTGGTGTTATATCACCTGAAAATAAAAATAGCTGTGTTTTCATTACCTCAGAATGAGCTGTTTATATCTACATAGGCAGTGGGCATTCACAATTTTGCGTTTTCACATTTTCACGCCGGCCACTGCAGTTAGAAGCCCCTCCATGATGAGCTGTGTAGGAAAAACAGGGGTTTTTTTATGTGTGAAACTGCGTTAATTAATGTTTTTACCAATTTAATCACTGGGTTTGTTTGTTTTGGATATGAAGAGGCATCTGCAGATAATTTAGCTCCCGGTAAAAAAAAAGAAAAGTGAGCAAACATTAACTGGACTTAACGACGTAACGTCAAATTTATTCAGTATTCAGACCGGTTTTAATCACCTGGTCTGTTTTTTTTTTTGCGGAGGAAGAGACTTCTGCGGATAATTCGGCTCCCTGTAAAAACTTCCTGAACAACAAATACTGAACTATTTCTAAATTGGAAGATTTTCAGCTGGTTGTAATCTGCAGTCCTCACCACTAGAGGCCCCTAAATCTTACACACTGAACCTTTAACACTGAAACCAGAATCCACAACAGTTTTCTTCTGCTGCCTTCAGACGCCTTTCACAAACATTCAGACCTTAGAAACATGAGCAAATTGGTTTGATTTCTTAAAAAAAGGGCAAAAAGGGCAACTTGTAATGAAATGCCCCACAAATTGCAAAAAAAGAGAAAGTGAGAGAATCATTAGAGAATTAAAATATTAATGATTATTATAATTATACATTTTCAGTGAGGTTAAAGACATATATTTATTTATCTTTTTGTTGTTTTATTTTAGCATTTTTTAGGTAATGTCCTGTTTTTGTTTTTTTTTTTATTTCTGGTTATTTTCTTGTAATCTTCCACCAATTTCTTACTAATTTTTGTCATTTTTTAATTTGTCATTTCCTTCTTCTTTTGTTTTTGAAAGAAATCAAGCCACTTTTCTTAGTTTTCAAAGGGTCAAGAATCATTAAAAACAAAACATCCTTTCAAAAAATAACCTTGAGTTTGAGTTTTTAAGTACAGAGTAAATAACGCTTTTTTTTTTTTAGCTAATGAATTATTTAGGATGCGTGTTTCTTGTCTCCTGTTGCTCTCTGTTTGTTTTTAGCTGCTGTTGTTGTCAGTGTTTGTGAAACACGAGCCGAGCTAACCGAGGGTGCATCAGAGTGTGGAGGTCTGCTCTGAGAGGACGGACAAACCTTTTAACCCTCCTCCTCCTCCTCCTCCTCCTCCTCCTCCATCCTGAACACTGATGGATGGAGCTCTCTCTGCTCCGCACACTTATTTAATCATCCCTCCATTATGCACAATCGATCCCTGCTGCCTCCCCCACCCTCACCTGCCTGTTTGGGCTAAAATACAACCAGATCGCCCCCCCACCCCCACCGTCTCCGTCAGTCCGTATGCGTCGAGCAATGACTCAACATGAATCAATAGGAGCAGAGGTCGAGCTTTTATCCGCCAATAAAGACAGTGAGGTTTTTCCTCTTTGTCTCTGAGTCGTCCTGAAGGAGGCGTCTCGGATGTGACTCGCAGAGATAAAACACAAAGGAATATGTGTTTTAATAAATCTTAAAAATACGACAGTCGTCTGAACTGAACACCTGTAGATCGTTTAGAGGATTAAAAATGTAAAGTTTTCTTTACATGTTGATTTAATTCAGCTGTTTAGTATTATTATAATTATGAATAAACTACTTTGATTAAAAAGTAGCCGTGTGTTTCAAACAACACAATGTCTTCCTCCACTTCTCCTCCAAGTCAGTAAAACTTTCTTTGTAAAGCCTTTTTTTATTTTTTTTTGCTTGTGCAGCTGAAAATGCTTCACAGATGACTGATCAGCTGATAATAATAGTGTAGTTGTAAGATTTAAACAATTGGAGAACAAAGTGCATGACAAATAAAAATTTTATAATAATAATATAATATAATCCACTAATAAATTGCGATGCGTTACTATAGATTAAACTACACAACAGTTTAAAAAGTACTTAAAATGAGCTCCACCTTTACCAGCTGCAACATTAAAGTGATGAACACATTAATGCTTAAATCATTATAATCAAATAATATCGAACATATTGATCTGAAATGTTGTGCAAACAAAACTGCAAATTGTTGTTGTGTTTCAGGATAAAACAGATAACAAAGTAATAAAAGAACTGACTGGTTACTTCATAGTATAAGGTTTTTTTTTAACCCTTTGAAACCTGGATCGACATCACTTTTCTTGTGCTGCGTTCAGACACCTCTCACACACATCTAAACCTCCTAACTGAGCACATTGGTTTGTAAAAAATTCAATGAGCAACTCGGCAAGAATTGTTCTAAAAAATTACATTGAAATTATTAGATTTTATTAAATTAATTATTTTTAAAAAAGCTAGGAAAAAAATGTCCAAAAACAGCTATATTTATAATTATCATAAATATATAAATTTAAAATGATTATTAAAGCACTTATTTCAGGCCATTTCATTGTTTGTTTGTTTTTTTTAAACTTTTTTTTCCTTGTTGTTTTTGCTAATTTTTAGGTAATTTGCTATTTTTTTGGGGTAATTTCTTCTTAAATTACTAACTGCATTCTGTCCATTTCTGAGAAAGAAATCAAATCAGTTTGTTTGCGTTTCAAAGGGTTAAGGTCTCTTTTTTTGCAAATGAAACTTAACTTTGGAGTCAAAGGAATAAAAATAGAAAAATAAAACACCACATTTTCAGCCTGAGCCATGTGCAATGTGCATTTGATTTGTGCATGAGACGATAACGAGCTTGATGATCCTCTTCTCTTTGTGTGCTTTCTCTAATCTGATCAGACAGTATATATACAGTATACATGTATGCATGCAGGGTGCTGAGGACTGCATGTGTACACATATAAACGCGTATACTGTGTATTATATCATGACTCCAGCTTCCTCTCACTGTTGCTCCTAACGCTTCCTGTGCTTTAGCCCTACTGAGCATGTTCAGGCTTCTGCCGACGCTGCCCCCGCCGCTCCGCAGCCTCCGGAACCTGCTCCCGCTTCACCTGGCCACGCCCCTTACAGGTAACCAATCACACCTCATTCAGCTGTTTGGGTTTTGATGCGACTCACAGATTTCTTCTCCCGGAGGATTTTGAGTTTGTGGTCAGGCAGGTGTGTTGCGCTCAGTTGGGACTCACAGGATGTCAGTGAAAAGAGCTTTCATGTGTTCGTTTGTTGGCTCCCTAACGGCGCTGATGGTGCGCTGAGTGAGACGAACTTCGTTGGTTTATTTTAGGGCTTTTTTGGCTGTTTTGTGGGCAGCAGAAAGACAGCTGAAAACATTCACTAAGAAACACAAAACACTGAAAGGTGGTTAGAAAACATCTCACCGAAACGTCACCAGCACTGACCCTGGTGACCTTCAGGATGCAGATCGTCATGGTTACCTCTGCTGTTGTTGTCTCTACACCCTGCAGCCTGAAGCGTCACTCTGCAGCTGGTTACGGACTCCAGCACAGAGCTGCAGTCTCCAGGTACCGACACCTGCGGGGGTCGAGTCAAACGCGTTTCATTCGCTTCACGCTGCCTCTTTCTCTGCGCTACGTAACACACCTGCCATCAAACGGAGGCTTCTTTATCTTTGCAGAGCCATGAGTGGATTCAAGGCCTCAGTATGCTTCAACTTAACTCGTGTTTGATCTTGTCTAAAGTGGTCTGAAGTCCTCAATGGAGGGTGAGATGAAAAGACTATTAACCCTTTAAAACCTGGACTTTATTTGATTTTTGATGTCTTTAAAAAAAAAAAAAAAGGCGGTAATTAACTTGGCAAGAAACATCCTTCAAATTGCAATTAAAAAAAAAAAGTGCAAATTACCTAAAATATATATTTATATATATATATATATATATATATATATATATATATATATATATATATATAGAGAGAGAGAGAGAGAGAGAGAGAGAGAGAGAGAGAGAGTTTTAAATAAAAAAATCTTGTAAACTATATTATTATGTTGAAAAGAAAATATAAAGAACATATATATATAGATGTATATATAAACGGCTCATTCTAAGGTGACAAAAATAATAATATATTCCATTTCTGCCAATATATCCCGCTAAAACCTACACAGTGGATCTTTAATGCAGCTGGAATCTCAATCCAAAAACATCAGATATAATAGAAAAACACTGACAAGGAAAATTTTACTGCAAAATCAATACTTTTTCTTTAAGTACGCTTTGCTGATATGTTTTAAATGCTGGATTTTTACTTGTAGTGGAGTCAGATTATTAAGATAAAATAAGATTACCCTTTAGTCCCACAATGGAGAAATGTGCATTATTACAGCAGCAAAGGGATATCGAAACAAGGTATGCACAAGATAAATTAAGCCAAAAGAAAAATATAAATACCATAAACAAGACACAAAACTCAACAGTGTGGTGTTAGTACCTGAAGTTAATGATATAAATACTGTGAATACTTTCTGTGTCTTAAAAATAAGTTTTGTGAAGAATGAAAAGTGACTGGGGAAACTTGATTCGGTCATCACTAACGAAGTTTTAGACGCTGTTAGACGATCTAACGAGCACTTACTTCGAAGCATACTGAGACCTTCATTTAAAGATGGGTGACCCTGGTGGGAACTGAACACCTAACGCCGACAGTGTTGGTGCATCGCTCAGCTGCGAAACCATCTAACTGATGAGTAACACCTTCACCTTTTCATCAGCAGAGTAACACGCTGAATCTCTCCTAACTGACCCTGAAGGGTCAAAGTCCGGCTGTCACATTTATATCTTTATTTTATTGTCAAGGCACTGACACTCATTTCTTACATGCTGTTTTTTTCAGCTTCTTTATTTAGATTTACACTAACTTTTAAACACACTGTGTTTGTATTTTGTGCTTATACAAAGGTGAGATGTTCACAACGCAGGAAACACTGATCTGTTGATTTGCAAACTGTGAAGCTGAAAAGTGAATGTTTGTTCACATTTAGGTTAAATCTAACAGCATTTTGACACTACAGAAACAAAAGTTATATGTAACCATGATGACTTTTAACCCGCAAATCCAGCCTGTTCTCAATCCCAAATACCGACGCTCTCTACACTAACTCCAATATTTGACACTCACAGGAGCTGATGTAGGATAAAGGCCCATACGGACCCAGTCGACATCAAAGAAAGTGTGGCGACAAATTTGATTATTGCGTCACCTCAGGTCAAGCCGCCCATGGCTACATCTTTCCATCTTTACATTGTACACAGACCTCGTTTCAGTGCTGTTACTATTTCCATTCCCGGCTCAAAGGCGGGACCAATCTGTCTCCCCTTTCCATGATATGTGAGGCGGCTCAATGGCGCGATATTCATATACAGACATGCGTCATATACAGATGTTAAAGGATGAACATCGCGCCAAAAGCAGTAGAAAGCGTCAGTATCTGACGACATGGGATGAGAACATGTTGGCAAATCAACATTTCAGTGCTTGTCACGTAAGTATTTGTGCTCATTTAAAAACATCAATTAAAAAAAAATTCTCTGGCAGTAAATATTGAATCTACTGATGCAAACATTGTTTCCTCCAGCCAATACGCTCCGCCTCCCGCCATGCATCAGGCTCCACAAGGCCCGCCTCCGCAGCAGTACCAGCCAATCCCGCAGCAGTATCAGCAGCCGATCCCACCACATTATCAGCAGCCAATCCCGCCGCAGTACCAGCAGCCCCCAACACATCAGGCCCCGCCCACTCAGCAGAGCTCCATTCAGATCCCTCTTGGCTCCGCCCCTCCAAAGGTGGTCAGCACCGCCTGCATCTACCCCTCCCAGCCAGGTGAGCACACCTGATGACCACATGTAAGCGGTTATTGTTGGAAGAGAAGTGATTCACCTGTTAGAGGCTTTTACACAGATCTCCTCTCCTCCTGCTTCAGCTCCTGCTCCTGCTCCCCCTCAGCCCCGCCCTCCAGTCGCTGCCCCCGCCCCGGCTCCAGCTGCTCCCGCCTCCGCCGACCGACCCCCCGGGGTGTCCGACACCAACTTCGCCGACAAGTTCGACCCCAGCAAGACGACCACCACCATGAAGGTGCAGCCACTGCCCCAGGCCGCCCCTCCTCCACCCGCATACATCCCCAACCCCTCTGCCGCTCCTGCAGCTCCCAGCCCCGCCCCCATCACACCAAGTCCCGCCCCATTCTCACCTGTGGCGAGGGGTGTGGCTCAAAGGGCGGAGAGGTTCGCCGCCAGCAGCCGTACGCCTCTGTGTGGAGCCTGCAACAGCATCATCAGGTAAGAAACACCTGCTTTGGTTTTTGATTATAATTTCATTCTGCTAATTTATGCATGAGTTAGTTTTTTTTAAGGGCAAGGAACCCAACTAACATTAACATTACTAACAAAAGGGTCATAATTTTGGTGGAAATTTAGGGTCACTTTTAAGCTATTTTTCAAGCCTTAAAACTCCATTAATATATTTTAATCCATATTTAGTCCGAATTTGCACCTTTAAGGAACAAATTATTATCTCCTTGAAAATAAATTCCATCATTTTTCAAGTAAAATTATTTTAGGCTAATTTATCTTATATATTGATAACATTAAGGCATTTTAATGGGATTCTTAATTAATAAATGAATAGATTGTAATATTCAATAAAAAAAACAATTATTTTGTATATTTTAAGGACTGAACTTATTTAAAACACCTTAACTAACACAGAAAACCCATTTAAACTCCTTAATATAAGAATTAATTGATCTTATTAATGTAGCTTATATCTGTGCATTAGATATGTAAATATCATATTAAAAACAAAAAGCAAAATCCCTTCCCTTATTAAATGTTTCTTTGGATTCATATTACAGTGAAAATGAGTCTTATTTTGGAGGAAATATCCAAATATTTGTCAGTATTTCAGTATTATGGTCTTCAACTATAGAATTTAGTTTATTTTGGACATCTGATGATACTAAATTTTAAAAAATAATTTAAAAAAAATACTTGTCAGTTGTATGATCATCAGACTCTGTTGTTGTTGTTAACAGGGGACCCTTCCTGGTGGCCCTCGGCCGGTCCTGGCACCCCGAGGAGTTTAACTGTCACTACTGCCACATGTCTCTGGCCGACGTCAGCTTCGTGGAGGAGCAGAACAACGTCTACTGTGAAAACTGCTACGAGGAGTTCTTCGCTCCCACCTGCGCCCGCTGCAACACCAAGATCATGGGGGTGAGATGCTCTGTCCGTCTATACTAGTGTCCTGTCCACAGGTTTTACTGTTTTAAAGAAAACAAGTAATTTTATGTCTGCATATACTTCACATAAACTGTATTTTCGCAATTTTAAGTATTTTTTAAAACTCATTTTAAATGCCTTAAATTGTGCAAATATGTCACGATAACCCCCTTAATATATGAAAGACCATTTATCCATTATCCCAAAATAAAAAGAATTTTCTTGCGTGTCTGTAACAATACAGCATACAAAATGACTGAATTTTTAAAAAAAAAGACATTTTTGCATCCAGTTGTTTTCAGACTGATAGAGCAGATTTTACCCAGTTTAACACCAGAAGCATTTGTCTGACATTGAATTTCAGTTGCATTTCAGGTCAGAAATTTCCTCCCACAGATAAAATATCACAGTACCATACTTCAGTACACTTTGGAAAACAGTTGACACTAATGGAGTAAATATTTTGTTTATAATAAATCACTAAAACATGATGAAACATTGATATGTTCCCTTTAAATCCTCAGGATGCAAATACATTTTGACATAATCAAACGTCATACTTCCCTCCCCTCAGCCCGTCTGACGTGTTTCGTCATGCGTTTCTGAGGCTTTAAACAAAATAAATGATGATGACGATGTTGTGTGTTACAGGAAGTGATGCACGCTCTGCGGCAGACGTGGCACACCACCTGCTTCGTGTGTGCGGCCTGCGGCAAAGCCTTTGGAAACAGCCTCTTCCACATGGAGGACGGAGAGCCGTACTGTGAGAAAGGTAAAACGTTCGCTCCATCCTGAGGTCAGAGGTCAAGGTTCAGTATGTCTAACTGTCTGTCTGTCTCTCTGTCAGATTACATCGCTCTGTTCAGCACTAAGTGTCACGGCTGTGACTTCCCGGTTGAAGCTGGTGATAAGTTCATTGAGGCTCTGGGTCACACCTGGCACGACACCTGCTTCGTCTGTGCGGTAAGAACCAGAAATGAGCAAAATTACTTTCACGCATATTACAAAAAAAACATCATCCTTTCCCTCCCACTGCAGATATCGGTGAAGGCAGATAGTTTTGGTTTTAGTTCTCCAGGTTTTGAGAGATCTGTTTCTGTTTTAGTTTAACAAAGGTGTATGGAGTTAATTAAAAATGACATCAGAATAATTCAGTAATTCATCTTTTTCCAGAAAAAGTGTCTGGATAATCTACAGACATCCAACGAGACCATTTCCATTTTGAGCTACTTTCTGCTGAAGAAATATTCCATCTGAAAACTCGTCCAAAAAGCATCTCTGTGAAATTTATTTGCACAACTTTGCAATGTTTCTTGTACCTGCAGGTTTGCCATGTGAACCTCGAGGGCCAGCCTTTCTACTCCAAGAAAGACAAACCTCTGTGCAAGAAGCACGCTCACGCCATCAACGTGTAGAGCAGCCAGCCGTCACCGGGGGCGACACTGCCGCATACGACAAGCAAACGCAAGCCGACGACTTTTACAGAGATGTGTGTAAACGCTCTTTATGCAGAATACACTTTGGTTTTTCTTTTTGTGCATTTATATTAACTAATGAAACAAGGCTGCCTGATGAACCTGCTACACAACAGAAACAAAAACGAAGTCATGATGTTTTCTGTTGTTGATCCAACACACTTTATAATGTACTTTTATTTTTGTTGTGTTTTCTACCAGAAACTACCTGTGAGTACGATGTGATCGCTGTGCTGTTCAGCTCAGAAATGTAGGAGTTTGTATGGAGCCTCGAGTGTGCCAAATTAAATAACTATATATATTCTAAACTGATAATTTAAAAGGAAATCTATGTAACTAAACTGATAATGCAACAAGAGAAGAACATGAATAGAACAGAAAGAGCGAATAATATTTAACGTTGATAAAAATAATTTTAATAATTTGTAGCTTGGGTTTCACATAATTTTGGACAAAAGTGCCAAACTAATAAATGTAAATTTTAATAAGTCACTTTAAGTGATGAAATAAAATGTATAGTTTAAAAATTCTTAATTATTTATATTTAATTATAATTATTTGTATTTATTTAAGAAAAAACTAAGCAAATAGAAAAGACTGATTTTTTTTTTTTAATTTTGTTTCCAATTAAATTTTTAATTAATTTCTTTCCATTTTTATAACCAGTTTACAAAAACAATCTATTGGCATACTCGAGACTCCATAAATTTGCGCTGCACACCCGCAGTAGTTTGTCTCCAGAATATTGTTCTCATCATATCTTGGACTTGTTTTGGTAATGTGCCTATTTTGATTTAGACTTGTTTAAGTCTTTTAAATGTTTTTTTCCACTTAATTAAACTAACAAAAATATTTTATTAATGTAGAGTTCACAGAGTGTAGAGAAAACAAAATGTCCTGAAACTTTAGTTGACTGTTTTTTCAGAGCAGCAGATAAAAGAGCATCATTTTTACATTTTAAAAAACTTTTTATATCCTGTTTTGGTTTTGACGAGAACATGACGGTCGCAGCTCAGTCTTGAAACCAGGTGGTCTGAACTCAGACTGCAGCTGTGTGACAGTGAACTGAACAGCAGAGCAGCTTGTGAAGACGCCTGATCTGAACCGTGTCTGACATGTTAGAAGTGTGACTGACTGTGAATGTAACACGACCATGTGACACTTTCCACCGGCCTCATTCCAGCAGGTTCACCTGTGTGGTCACATATGAATACACAAACAAAAACATGCGAAACGACTATGAAGATGAGCAGAAAGACCACAAAGAGATGCAGAAATGACTATAAAGAGACACAAAATGACCACAACGAAATGTAAAACAACTATAGAGAGATGCAAAATACCACATGAATGCATAACAACCATATAGAGATGCAAAGCAGCCACAGAGAGACACAAAATGACTGAAATAGATGCAAAACAACTATAAAAACGCAAAATTACCACATGTTAATGCAAAATAACCACATAGACGCAAAACAAAGAGACACAAAATAACCACCAAGAGTTGCAAAACGACTGCAAAGAGCTGCAAATGACAACTAAGAGATATTAAATGACCACATAGAGATGCAAAATGACTACAAGGAGGCATTTTACCACAAAGACAAACACAATGACCAGAAAGACTAAAAAGAGACACAAAATGAACACCTCAAGATGCGAAATGACTACATAGTGATGCAAAGTGACTAGAAAAAGACCACAAAGAGACGCAAAACGACTATAAAGACACAAAATGACCACACAGATGCAAAACAAATAGACACAAAATAACCTCATAGAGATGCAAAATGACAACAAAGAGATGCAAATGACTAAAATAAGATACAAAATTACCACATATGGATGCGAACTGACTACACTGTGATGCAAAGCAACGACATAGTGATGCAAAGTTATTACAAAACAATGGAAAGCAACTACAAGACTCAACTACATGGTGATGCAAAGAATTACAAAAAATGCAAAGTGACCACAAAGAGATTTAAAGCAATCGTTAGACACAAAACGACCTCATAGACATAAAACAGCTACATAATGAGGCCTCACATACACAAAAAGATGTAAAATGACAACAACGACACAAAAACACCCACAAAGAGACACAAATTACCACACGTAAAAACAAAATAACCACTGTCCTCTGTAAAGATGTCTTGGCGTCTCGCAGTATTTCAGTGTATTTGTGTCTGCAGGTGAACCTGCGGATGAGGCTGCCGCAGAGTGTCGGTGGTTTTCTGATGATATGATGTGGCGTGTAACTACTAATCCCTCTCTGACTTCACTACAGTAGGTGTTACTATGCAACAACTAACCTTGAATTTAATATTTATTGACTCCTCTGATTGTGTGATATTTATTTAAAAAAAGCTAATATATATATATCTCATCACTGCTGCGTTCAGTGCTCATCAGATTATTAGCAGTTGAATTAGTTTTGTGGATGTTTGGCATCACAAGGTGTATTTTGGGTGTTAGTGGGTTCTTTTCGTGTTTGTATAATTATTATGTCAATGTTTGTTGCTGTTGTCCTGAATTTCAAGAGTTTGAATGTTTATTAAGGTGGCATTTTTTCACTACAAGGCCACTTTGTGGCTCCGTTCACACTGCAGACTGTTTTCTTTAATTACTGTTTTAGAAACTATGAAGCTCCTGAAGTCCCAGAATATCTTTTTTACTTTCTTTTATCTTGTGCGCACAAGATCTAAAACAATATTATTTCTGAGGCGTCAGAGGCTACATAAGGATGTCTGTGTTCAACTGATGAATGTAAATCTAATATTCTCTCTTTTAGCTCTGTTTTTGGTCTCCACCGGGGGGTTCTGGACTCTTGGTTAGATGCCTAAAATACAGTTTGTGGTTCACAAAAGCTGAAGAAATGTTCACATTTTGTTCTTCAACATAAATATGTCAGTAAATACCCCACTGTGAATTTTGAAGCTTTTATGTGTCTTAAAAAAGGCGCTTTCTTACAAGTGACAACATGCCGAACATGGTTTTACAGCTTTGTTTTGGTGGCGATGTTAAAATCATGTGATTGTAATGTAGTTTTTCATAATTCATCATTAGCTTTTTACCTCTGGCGATTGCATTTAGGTTTCAAAAATCCTGAAAGTGGTGTTCATTTGTGAAGAATATTTCGCTGGACAAAACATGTAAGTATCATAAACATTACTTTACCACAGAGCTGATTTTCTACGGTAATCTGAAATCCATTGGAAAAATCCCAAAGGCTTTTTGAGGAGATGGAGATCACCATGTTGGTATAACCGGCACGTTTGTACAGTGGCCCAGAACAGACAAACCAAACACCAGCTTCACATAGGAACATTGACGTTTCGTGAGTTTCTGAGCCACTGTAGCTCACAAGCAGAGTCAAAAATACACAAGTTTTTTAACGTGAAACGACCTTGTTCAGTGTTTTTACTGGTTTAAATCAGCAGGTCCATTTGTTGTGAAGAGGAAGAGAGCTCTGCAGATAATTCGGCTCCTGGTGAAAACCTCCTAAATGTCTCAAAGTTATCGGAGAAAAAAGATGAGCACACATTAGCAGATGCTAGGCTAGTGTTTTGTTTCAAACATGCAAAATAGCATAAGAGAAACACTGATTTTTGACATGAAACTGCTTTATTCAGTGTTTTCACCAGTTTAAATCGTGATTTGTTTGTTTTGAAGAGGAATCGACCTCTGTGGATAATTCGGCTCCCAGTAAAAAACACCTGAACAATGAACACTAAAGAAATTTTAACTTTTCGGCTGGTTGTAATCAGCAATCCTCACTGCTATCCACCAGTAAATCTCCTTGAATCTTACACACTGCTCCTTTAAAGTGTCAGATTTGATGTTTTCGCAGTGCGAACGGAGCCTCAGATAAACTGAATACACAATTTAGAGCAGAAGGACTTTGTGTTTAAAGACATTTTTCAGATGAACTTAAAAAATGACTGACACAAGTGTCTGTGGGGAAACGTTAACTGTGGAGACTCCCTGCGGTGTTTTGTGCCTTGATCCGTCTGTCTGACTGGCACACACACACTCGGCCAGTTGTGATGAGTCTGTGTGCTGGTGTACAGTTTTTACTTTGAATATTTTATACAGTTTGCGTGTTTTTCAGAGCGTGAATGTGTGCATGCCGAACGTTAGTCACAGTTTGTCACAGCATGTGTAAGGAGGCAGCGTCAGTATTAGTGTTGGTGTCACTGTTGAACATTATTAAGAGTGTTTGAACTGGTTTTGGTGTCAATGAGAAGTAAGTGAAATATTATTAATGTCACATTATGAAGGATGGAAAGGAGCTGAAGTAACGTCAAGACTCTCCTGGTTGTTGGAGGCTCAGCTGCTTTACTACATTCATTTAACAGGTTTTAAATATTTGACGAATATTTGTGTTGCAAGATGAATAAATTGAGCACTTCAAACACTTAAAAACATGCTTTAATTTTTCTTTTTTCTTTTTTTTTGTCTTTTTAAGATTAAGTTACAGTTACAGGATTTTGTGTTTGGTTTAAGACTCCTTTCACAAGTTCTTAAACCTTTGAACTAATTGAGCTAATTAGGGTTTTTTTTTCCAAAAACATGGGAAATGAGCATCTTGGAAAGAAATGTCTGGAAAATTGCAAGAAACTAGTAGATTTAGAAGAGGGTTTATTTTTAGGCCAAGGGCAAAATATCCAGAAAATTTTTTTTTTTTTTTTTTTTTTTATATATTTAAAATTATTTTACAGAAATATTGACATTTTAAAGCAACTTTTTAAGGTCTTTTATTTATTTATGGTTTTTTTTACATTCCCTTTCTTATTTGTTTTGTTTATTTCTCAAATCAAAAAACTTACCCCCTCCCAAACATTTAAAAATTATCTGAAGTGCCTCAACTGTTTTGCACCAACTTTCCCCCTCCTTCAAATAACAAACAGTCCCTAATGCCACTGTCTCCCTCACCAAACTTTGGCAGATTTAACCAGTTACGTGTAACTAGTTACGAGCTACAGACAACTGGTTATGTACACTCATGCTTTCCTAATAATAACCTTTATATATGAGGAATTTTGTCGTTATTTTGGATCATCCATCATCTTGAAACATTTACAGGAAGTTCCTCTTTCACTTCTTATTTCTGCAACTCTGACACACAGGTCATGACTGCAGAAAAATGTCATGAGTTTAATTTAAGTGTTGCAACAGTGTCTGTGTTTGAGTTTCAACACCAACTTACTGTCACACCCAAAGCTGTTACTTGTTTACCAGATTTGATTCATTATTATTATTATCATAATTATTGTTGTTGTTGTTATTGTTGGCGTAGCTGGGTTGTAACAGTAGTACTACTAGTAGTAGACAGTAGTAGTTGTAGAAGTCAGTGGGAGCAAAGTTCCGTTTATCAACACTGGAGGGCGCCTGGGTCACTTTGAGATTTCAAAATAAAAGCCCTGAGGTCTCTGCGGGAGTGAACAGAGCAGCAGTGATTGGAGGCACAGAAAAGGAAAAACAACAGAGCTCTCACTCTGTCTCTGTGTCGAGACACCAGAAACAAATCACACAACTTTCAGCGTAGCACACATGGACTGTAGCGGCTTTGGAAACACAGGTACGCTGATTCACACTGATTTCATTAGCCATTAATTCTACTGAATATGGTAGTTTGCTATCGTTAAATTAAACCGATATTAAGAGTTAACATACATCTAGGTTAAATCTTAAACTTAATAATGTAGAAGTCTAATTTATATTTTAAAACACTTTTTTTAAATAAATGTTCATCTAGTATTTAAGGAAACATTCATATCTAATTATGATTAAAAATAAATATAGCTTAACTAAATATACAATTAGTCATAATTCCTATTTTCTTATATAAATAATTAACAGTAGAAAATGTGAAAATTATACCATAAAACAAATAAAATGTTAGAAATCTTCTTCAAGATTAAATATGTTTAATATGGGGTTTTTGTGTCTTTTTATTTATTTATTTTTTTTTTACATTTTGACAAAAAATTAAAACAAAATCCACTTTATAGGTTTTTATCTGCAAGAAAAGTCTCTAAAGTTAATAAAATATTTCACTCATATTTTGTATATGTTTTACATACTGATGTGAAAACTGGAGTATAATGTACATATACATATACATTATGCATATACATATAGAATGTTTACTTACTTATATTATAAAGTATTAAGAAAGTATTATGTAATAAATTATTCTTATTCTGTATCAGCCCTGAGATACAGACGTAGATTTGACAACCGCCACCTCCTTGAGAATTTTTGCCCATGCACCAAGTAAAGGCCCATGATTTTTCATGTGATTGATTCAGCTAACTGTTAACTGACTGCATATATTTTCTGTATAATTCATTTTTCCAACATGAAACGTTCCCAGTACAGCAAGGTATAAAGCTCTGGTCGGGAAATACATACTTTTTTTGCATACTTTTAGTCAGATATATACGTTTTGAGTCTAAAAATACGAATCAATTTTTTCAGTCAGTTTTTTCACAGTGCAATGCAACTTTCTCCCATTTGAACAAAAAGAAAGAAAAAAAGCTGCATGAGCTCATTGCTTGTTATGGTGGCTGCAGCCCTGCAAGGAACAGACTCGTTCATTTATGGTTTATCAGAAACTCCATTGAAAAACGACCACTTTTAAAATAGACTCCCATTCAAAGATACCTGAAAGGTGAAAAATAGGGCGCATGCGTGTTAGTCAACATCCACTCGTGCCGACCGGAAGTTCGGCCGTGTGTTTTGGCCACAGAGTGATCCGTCTCCGCAGTCAGAGAGGATCTTTGTGCGGCTGGTATTTGCTCTCCTCCATCATCAAACAGCTCTGACCGCAGACCGACTGAGCGGGGAGCGGAGGAGTGAACGTTGCTGAAAATATCGCTACAAAACGCTGGGAAATTATGCTTTTCTGTCGTGTTATTCTGGTGGAAATTTGGACTTGAACTACTATGATGAAATAACGTCAAACGGAGCGTCACGTTCACGGGAGAAACTAAAGAAAGAAGAAAAAAGGTAAGGGCAAAAACTTAATTTCCAGCCTGCGGGTCCGAGCCCGACTTTCGGGCTCCGTCTATCCGCTGGAGTGAACGCAGTCTCTCGCGTTGGAGTGCTTAGTGTTTACGATTTGTCGAGTTTAAAAACCCAAACCTTATTACTTGACCTTGTGGATATTTATAAAGTTTCTATGTGTATATCTTATTTTAATTGACATATATTGAAGGCGTGGAAAGAAGTTATAAAGACATTTTGAAGTTCAGCGAACAGATTTTTTTCTTGTGAGTGTGTTGGCGCCAGGAGGTAGACGGACCCCCCTGGCTGCTGTCGTGGAAAAAAAAAGTTTACTCCACTTCTGCTGCAGCACGGAGTCTGTCGTTTTTAAAACCATTGTTTACAATAATAAACTTATATTTATAGTGACATTGTTTAGTCTGGTAATGTTTGCAGCGGTTGAGTTTGTCTGGGGAAGGATAACTTGTTAGCCGCATTCTTCGGTTAGCTAACTTTGCTGCATAGTTTACATAGCTCGTCTGTAATTATAGTAAAGCTTGAACGTGTGCTGCCAGGTACACGTTTCAGTGAAAACATTTTAATTTTTAATCATTTTTTTGACCTGTAGTCACACTTTTCTCACTTAAGTTACATGATACAAGTTAAAGTTTTAGTGAACTTTGGCTAACGCTAGCTGTGCTAACTTTGCCTTTTAGTTAGCTTTGTTTTAACGTTAGCTTTGTAGGTGAGAGAGTTTGTTGTTGACATGCATGAGTGTTTGGTGAAGGCTGTTTTTCGTAATCTGTTGATTTTTCTGGTGTATTATTACGTTAAAGAATCGTTTCTTTCATTATAAAATGGTTAGATGTTGATGTTGTTAGCATCGTCTGCTAACTTTGCTTGGGAACAAACTTATGGCTGTTTTCCAGCATTTATATTCAGATTTTTATCAAAATTAAACAACATATTAAGTGTCACATTTGATCATATTTTCAGTTTGATAACCGGAGTGTATAGGAGCATTTTAAAATCACATTTCTGTGTTGTTTATGCCGCCATGGCTTCATTACTTTCTGGGTCTGTTGACATTTGCTGATGTCCTTTTTGTTCAGAGATAAAACATTTAAATTAAGTTAATAAAACAACACTGAAAGACTCTTTTGATGCTTTTAAAGCCATAGATTTCTAAAGCTTATGTACATATTTAATACGCGTTTTATATCAATTTTATTTATTTGAAGCACTCATTTATGTTAGGGCTGTTACCAGGGGTTATTTTCATTGTCAGTTAATCTCGGTGTTATGCTTTTATCGTTTTTAGTCTTTAAAACGTCAGAAAATAGAATCAGTGTCTATTACAGTTTCCTAGAGTCCCAGGTGATGTCTTTGGGTGTTTTGTGTTGTCCAAAATCCCAAATGTATATTCAGTTTTCAACGATATGAAACAGAGAAAAGCAGCAAATTGTTATATTCCAGGATCAATTTTCAGATTTTTTTAAAACAATAAATAAACAATTAAAAGACACCTTTGATCTTATTCTCAGTTTGGTAAAAAGAGTGTTTACCAGCCTTTCTTAGTTACCCCCCTGTGTTGTTTATGCAGCCATTATTTTCTTTTGTTGACATTTGCTGATGTCCTTCTGTTCAGAGATAAAACAGTTCATTTGATTTAATGAAACCACACAAACAGACTTTTTTAAAACTGCTATCACCTCATAGATTCATGAAGTTCATGTGCATATTTAATACTCATTTTCACATCATCATCATCATCATTTTTATTTTAAGCACACAGGTCTATTTATATAACCTGGCTCTTTGCACACACAGTTAGGGCTGCAATAAGGGCTTATTTTCATTATCAGCTCTTCTGTGTTTTATGATTATAATAATTTTAGTATATAAAATGAAAAAATAGCAAAATCAGAAAATAGCAACAGTGTCCATAACTGTTTCTTAGAGTCCCAGGTGACATCTTCAGGTGTTTTGTTTTACCCCAAATTACAAACATATATTCAGTTTACAACAATATAAAACAGAAAAAAGCAACAGTTCAGTGGATCAACTGGTTCTAGAGAGTGATTTAAAGTATGACTCAGTTATTAAAGTCGTTTTAGATTTATTTTATGTGGTGTCACTAATTGATTAATCTGCTAATCATTTAAGGATCTAAATGGGCTTCAGAGCATCCAGGGTTTCCATACTCGGGCTGTAACTGTCAATCAGTGTTTCCCAAAGCCTTCGATGACATCCACAAATGTCTTGTTTTGTCCACAATGCCTATATATTTAGTTTACTGTCCTATGAGAAGTAAAGAAACCAGAAAATATTTGCATTCAAGAAGCTGGAATCAGAGGATTTTCACTTTTTAAAAAAAATTACTCAAACGATTGATCGATTGGTTGGCGATTAATGTAATAGGCCCATCGATTAATCGTTGCAGCTGCCACATGTTCTTCAAGCCTTTCTAAAAAGATTTGTTATTATTTATCATGTATACTGACACAAATGTTTCTGGGTTTGGGTTTCAGAAAAGTGAAGAGTTGCTGCTTTTCTCTGTATCATGTCAATTGAATATTTGTGATCATATTTTTTATTTGTTGAGCTGTAGAGCAAAGAGTCAGCAGTATTGAAAACACACTTGAATGATTAGTTAACAAGATGATTGCATTGGCTGATGACAGTCTTTGTTATTTTAAGCCTTAAATGATTTACCAATAATTGTTTTTGATCATATTAGTTTTGAGAAAACTCTTGAACTGAAGAATCTGATTGATAGTTTATTTATACAGATCATCATTCAAAAGGAAGGACTTTTTTTAATTTATTTTTTTTTACAAAAACATACAAAATCAATGTAGTGTCTGTTTCAGTGCATGTATTGTGTATTATAAGACCTGTAAATGAGTTGAAATAGCGTCATCTTCTCTCATGTTTTGATTGTATGCTCCAATAAACATTTAGGACACAGAGCGTGCTCTTAATGTCAGCTGTGTAATGTTTTTATTTGTGTTTTGAATGGTTTGAAAGTTATAAATAGGCAGCTGAACCAATGTAACCTCAGTGTGTGTCATCTAGCTCGGATGACTGGAGCTCCTTTTCAATCAGGAATTTTGTGGTTAACTTGTGTCTTCTGATACTGAATGGGCACCAAAATGGTCTCTATCAGCTGGTTTGGTTTCCGGGAGCTGCTGGGTGGTTGAAAGATGTGGTTCAGTTATTGTCAATGTTAAAGGTGGTGAGGATGGATTTCTGTCCTCAGCTTCACTTTAAATGGGAAGCTGGTATGTTTGTCTGCTGACAGTAAACAAAGAGGTTAAATTGTTGGATATTGTGGTGCTTGTTGTTGAGGTGGTCTGAATTAAACCTTAGTGTCTGCTTGAATGTTACACACACTTGTATCCCTCTGTGCACAAAATACGCTTTTCAAAATCAATCTTTAAGAAATATTATACATTAGTTTTATTTTCCACCTTCCTTTAGTTATTTTTTTTAACCAACATCAGTACTAATCAAAAATATCAAATATTCATTATTTTCCAGAATTTTAACCCTTTAAATGCCAGGTGACAAAAACACAAAAAAATATAATTTTCAGTATGCTAAATGCTCAGTAGGTTATTATTTTTTTGATTATCACACTCAGTTAAAAATGCTTGTTTTCTGTGTCGTCATGTAGACATGTTCTGTAAATCTGACATTTTAGGCTCTTCTCATACATGAAGAAACAACATCCAAAAGGGAGAATATTTGTGTTTTTTAATGGTGCTCTCGTGAAGGTCTCAGTTTAAATACCAGCCAACATGCTTTTGTATTCATCTATGTAAACAATCAGCTTCTTCAAGTAGACAAAGAGAATATTTAATTTTACTCTATATTTGAATAAAACAGCATCTGACATCAGTTTAGTATGGTGAAGCCTGTACAGCAGTACAAACATAAATAAATATTTTATCTGCAATTATGGACACGGAAATTGTCTTTTGATCAAATTTGTGCACTTGATAATGTAGTTTTGCAGGCTAGATAATAGATACCAGTGAAAGGATATGATAAAGACAATTAAGACACAATACTTTATTAATGTGATTTTAAACGTTTTGCAAAATGCTTAGTATTGTGATAACATATATTGCAATTTATTACCTTTTTTTTCCTGCAAATTAATTAATCAAGGGAAAACTTTGTCAACATCTGTTTTACAGATTCATTTTTTGGTTCATTCATCTCACTTCAGTCATTTGTATTGCAGCAAAATGTATCTTTGTTAGCAATTGATTTTATGATAAAGACAGTTACCAAACGTTTGATTTTCTGCAATATTATTAATATAATTCAAAAAATGATTCTTTGTATCTGCATTGATACAATATTGGCATGCAAAATATCATGATGCAATGCTGAATCAATTTTCTTCCCCCCATCTTCACTAGATAGAAAGTTAACTCATCAGCTGTAGCCGCTGCCTGCAGATGTAAACATTGGTCAAGCTGAATGATAACTTCACAATTAAGTCTGTCTAAAGGCAATATTTTGCCTTTGTTTGCTGTAATAATCCCTCCTCTCCATACTGACAAAACAGACAGGGAACATAAGTCCACAGTTCATTTTAAGCAAAATATATTCCAAAGTTTATCTGAAATTAATGTGAGCCTTAAGTTGAGCCTCTTTGTGCTCCCCATTGTTGATATTAGCTGTTGTGCTTTGATGGAGAGCAATGAGTTAAATTAGTCAGTTTTGATTAACACAAACCTCATATATTGCATTTTTGTTAGTTAGGATGAGATCTTTTTATGTCCACTGTGAACAGGACGAATGATTACAACAAGCAAAACCCGTTTCAGTGTTCATATGGTAAACATGTTGCTGTTGTCAGACGTCTGTTTACATTTATGCAAACTCTGTATTGTGCATTGGAGCATCACAATAGGTGAAACAGTAATGCTCGGCTTGTATTTTCTGCATAAAGTGAATACATAAAGGAAAAAAAACATGTCTGCCAAGAAGCATTTCATATACATCTACAAGGATGTCCTGTTTTCTACTCATCAGCTGTAGAATATTTATGATAAGGTTGAAAAAATGCTTATTTTTGACAAAAAATGGTTTGAGTCCTTTACCTTCAGCTCTACCGTCAACACAATCTGCACTTCTATATCTTTGTAGTCCATAGCCTCCTCCTCTTTTACGTGGAATGAGCATATTGGAGAGGGGGAGGTGTTGTTAGAAATTAAAATCTAGTATTATCCATATGCCAGACAGCTGTACATTCCTCAGCCAAGCCCAGGATCTCTGTTACAGAAATAACAGAGTGAGTGAGTGAGTGACGGTGGGCGAGCCAGCCCAGCCACAACAACAGAAAGGGAGAAAGAAGGAGTTGTAGGAGGCATTGTTTAAGAAAAAGACAAAATAAAGTAGAAGCTCAGAGCAGATTTGTTCAGCAGATGAGTTTACGCCACACTTTGAATCTCCTTTACGTATATGCTCATTGTTGGAAGTCAATGTTTTGTATTTTTACAATTGTTTGTTTGATTAATCAGTTAATTGTTTGGTCTATAGACTGTAGAAACATACTGAGCAAGTCCAAAAAAAGAGTCAAAAATCCAAATTGTTGAGTTTACTGTCACATCAGATAAGAAGAAAATTCTGAGAAATATTGCTGTAAAAATGACCTAAAGAGGACCTATTATACTCATTTTTAGGGTTATACTTGTATAAAAGTATACTTGTATACTTGTATTCTGAATTTCCTCATACTGTCTGTGCTGGAGCACCTGTGTTCACCCTCTGCCCGCGATCGTCATTTTTAGAGCCCGTCTCTTTGCTCTGATTGGTCAGCATTTCCAGGTCTTTACACCGTCATTGAAGCTGGGGGAACGACTGTAACAAATACTAGTGTAAATTTCTGTTGTGAAAAATCACCGATAAAAGCTTTAAACACAATTGGCCATGCTCAAGCAGGAATATGATCTGAGAAATTTGCAACCAAGTTTGCATGTTTTCCTGACGTTAGCACGTAGCGATGTAGGCTACATAATGTAAATATACTCTTGCAGTTAGATCCCTTGGGCAGATGACCATGTAAATAAATCCAGGCTCCCTATGATGTCCTAATGTAGTTAGAGTAGTGAAAACCATAGTAAACAATACTCAGAACGGTTTGAAGCCGGAGGATTCTACTCAAATGGGTTATTTTTTACATATGTTTACCTCATTATTTGAAACTTTGGCCACACATCCTTTATTGTTACTCTATCTGTGCAATATATCAGACACGAAATACAGAATGGCTTAATAGATGCCCTTTAAATGATCAATCACTTATCACAATATTTGCTGATTTGTGTGCTGTGTATTGAGAAATTCATTGGTTGTTTGATGTGCAGAAACTATTTTCAGATATGCATTTGGTTGAAAATGGTTGAAAATTTGCCTCGATAAATAGGTACTTTTTTTTCTACTGTTGTGAGTCATGTAATAACAAAGCACAACAGCTATAATGACGAAGTATTTGTTCATTTCAATATTTATTCAGTAGGGTTACATGATATGCCCCCCAAAAAAGATATTGTGATTATTTCGACATATTACGATTGTGATATGATTTGTGATTTTAGTGGAAATGGTTATTTTTGCATTTTATTTTTACTGAAAAAAAATGCGTTTCAGGACAGTGTGCTGGAGTTTCTCTCTTTGTTTTTAGATTGCTCCCTCCTCTGACGCACCTGTCACACGTTCAGGTGTTCATAGATTTTCTTCTGCAAGTTCCCTGAAAAAAATGTACCCATTGATATAATTTGTAGCCCGAGCCATCCCTCTAGTACCACAAGGCTTCATTTTTAATGGTAAGTTGCAAAAAATTTTGCTTTTATCAAAAGATTGTAGCACCTGCATTTTGGATATTTCGCCTGGCCACATTGCGATTTTGATAATATTCTGATAAATTGCGCAGCACTATTATTCAGCCCATAAATGGCAAAAATGCATCGCTCACATTAGACTTTTATTCTGCAGTAAATGTGAAGCAGTAGTGGCACAAAAGTCATTTTTTTCTTCTGTAAGAAGTCTGGCAGTAGTATTTTAATCCCTGACATATTATAAAAAGTCATGTTATAGATTCTCGTCCCCTCGTCTGCAGGCATGGACAAGGGTTAACAGATGTCTTTTTTTCTGTCCTCCATCTCTCAGTCGCACTGAGGACACAGACGCCATGTTATCTCTCTTTCTGATTATGTATCATGCAGTGATTAGTCTGTGTTGTCACTCAGTCTATACTGTCTCTGTGTTTGTAGCTGCAGATCTATTCTTATTGGATGACTCCACCACCTCTGTACTGGAACCAGACCAGTCTCCAGGAAAAGACCAGCTAATGCTGGTGGAGTCTGGCACAGCTGTTATTGGATAAATCAGATTATCAGACAGTAAAACTGTTCAGACCAACAAACACACAGCTACAACAACAAAAACTGATCATGGGTCAAATTTTGCTGCAGAGTCCAGTGTCATCCAGTGACACGCTTCAGTCTGCCATGGAAACACACTTTCAAACTAAAATACCTCGTAGTTTGTACGTTGTAGTGTTAAGTGTTGTGATAATATTTATGACATGAAAAAGTCCCGAAAAAGATTTGATTATTAATTGCATCCATAGACAAAATCTGTGTAGATGTTGTGATTTCTGGCTCTTTCATTTCTTTAGTAAAAACACATCAGCATATTGCACCATGGTTGATATCAGGACACAATAAATGTGTGTCCATCTTAATAAGACGTTTCTGTCATGGGAATTGTTTGAATTTATGGAACAGTATATTTTAGTTTCTCATGTGGCCACCCTGATTGTCATTGATGTTATAGTGTATTGTATGAATGCTTAAATAAAACTCACAGTCTGAGCTTATTACATAAAAATTGTATCATAAATGAAAACTGAAAATCAGTTCAGAGTTCTGGAAATGTCTAGAATTTTATCACAGCTTCTAGCTTTTCCTAATTTATCTCTGAATGTAGTTTGTCGAACATTTTCAATATTGTGATTGACACACTGTTGCCAGTTTATTGGGTACACGTAGATAAAACAGTCCTGTAATAAACCCCCCTTCAAGAAGACTTAACTGAGACTTAAGCAACTGATTGTGAATCACATTACTGATTTCAGTAAGTGGCGATATCACAAAAACTGATACTTTGCTATCCAATTAAAAAAAAACAATTCACCAAATGTGGCAGTACTTGTTTTTCTCCATACACACCGTGTATGTAACTCTTCCGAACCTTTAAACGCTCTAGTTTGTCGTTGAATACTGAAGCAAGAAGCAAATATCTACCCTTTACATACAAAAAAACACAATTACAACACGAGGATGATGGCGACAAGTCTAGCTGTAATGCCTCATATTAAATCAGCCTTTGCTAAATTTTGGTAACTTTGAGGGCACCTGGGTGAGGAAGCCAAGTTCAGACAGGAAGTGGAAACGACCCAAAGTTCCCTGAGGTTCCCTGAAGCCAAAAGTATTGTTGCTGCACTGATAGTTTCAGTCTTTCTGTTATCTTTTGTATTTTGATTTAGAAATTGCCTGAAACTGCTGTTTGTGACAGCTTTTTTTAAATGTCATACTTCTTACATGTGTTTGATAGATAGGATTTTTGCACAAAGGATACATTGTTTTGCTTTATAGTGTAGTATTGAACCGTGTATCGTGAATTGTAGATTTTCACATACATTTGCAGTATCTGGACATGGTTACATTGTAAAACTGAAGTCCTCTAGGTGTAAATAGGCTAATGTATTTATTTTAATCCACTTCTTCTCCCTCTCACCTTTTTAATTTTCACTTCTCTCTGTTTCCTCTCATCTTTTAAATTGAATTTCTCTATTTTAGTGCAGCTTTGTTGTCTTCACTGACCGTGTTCTCAAACTGCTGCTAAAAGCACGATTTGTCCAAGAAATAAATTGTACAGAATTAATCAAACAAAAATCGACAGCACCGCAAGCTACCAACATGTATTTCTCCTGCAAATTTTCCAATTTTGTTGTGTGGTAAATGGTTTTGTGTGATTTGTTTTTGAGTTTTTGGTCTCAATGCTCCTTTCTTTGCAAAGCATTTTAATAGAGATAAAGTGGTTCAGTAAAATACACAAAATCAGTTAGAAAGTTAGAATATGGATGTATGTACTTTGGTGTATTAATGAAGGGCTGCAACTAACTTTTCTTTAAAATTTCAACTTAATTTGCTGATTATTTTATTATAATTTAGCTTTATCCATATTTCTGTCTCCCCCATATTCTTACTTTTAACCATTTCTACCTCTTTTCCTCTGTTGTCTCATCTTTTGATTCAGTTTCTTTACTTCAGTGCCACAAGCTTTATGGTCCTCATCTTGACACTTTTAAACTAAAAGTCTTTTTAATCCTGGCTTTTATGTATTGTCTTACTATCAAAATTGTATGGTTTTTACTTACTCTATTTTGTAAGATCGATTTTTAAGATCTATCTTTGCTTATTTAAAAGTGTAAAGCACTTTACTTACTTAACTGAAATGTGCAACATAAATTTGATAGATTGTTCTGCTGCTAAAAGCAAAATTTAAAGCTTGACTGTTAAAGCAATTGTACATAATGAATCAAACAAGAATACTGCAAGCTATCAACATGCATTTCTCCTGCATATTTCCTCATTTTGTTGTGTTCCTTTCTCTCCGTTCTCAACATCTGTTTCTCCCATTTTCACGTTGCATCTCTTTTATTGGCTCTTTATTAGAAACAGCAAAAGATATAGCTTACAACAGCAACGTATTGCATGTTCGAACTATGATTACCGAACAATAACTATTTGGGTTTGAGAAATGCCAGATAATGCGGTTGTACTGATGGGTATCTGGATGTAGAAATAGCTCACAAATGCAGATCTTTCAGTGTTTCTTGACCTACAAGATCCCTCTCTTTCTCCTTCTCTGTTTCATCTCTTCATTCCTCTTTTCAGTTTCTCCCTCCTGCCCCGGTCTGCTTCTTCTCAGTTTTCTCTCTCCTGGGAGTGTTTCTCAGCTCAGGGATCTCTCTCTTTTCTCTCTGCTCTATTTCTATCCCCCTTTTTTCCTCTGTTTCTCCTTTTCTTCCCTCCTCCACCTCTCCCTCTCTTGGAGTGTGTTTCCAGTCTGGAGGCTGAGGATCAGATTACTCAGGGAGTCTCGGAGGCTCTCTGGCGAGGTGGCAGTGGAGGTGGAGGAGGGATGGAGGGAGGAGGTAGGAAAGGAGATCAGGTTTCACATCTCCAGTGCTCTCCTCTGTCTGCCTCGCCTCCCTCCTCCTCCCCCTCCTCCCCCCAACGGCCTGGAGACAGAGTGGCTGAGCCGGGGAGGAAAACATGCAATCCACCCCTCTCCTCCTCCTCTTCCTCCTCCTCCACCTCCTCCTCCTCCATACGTCCAGCCTCTTTGCTGCAGCACAGCAGATAAATAAAGGCAGTAAATGGGGAGCTGAGCACACAGAGGGACGATTCTTCACCTCCTTCACCTCCCCCTCAATCCCTGCAGAGATATTTTATATCCTGCGCCGTGTGTTTTCATTCTCCTGGATGTGTGGCAAAGGTGAAACTGCTTTAGGGAGACTTTAGTTTCTTGAGGCGACCAAAGCTGAGGATCAAACCTAGGAATCAGTAAAATGTGTTTTTTGGAGGTAAAATCAGCGGGGTGGCCCTGGTAGTTGTGTTAGTGTAGTTGTAAGACACTTGTGGCTTCAGCAGAAATGGCAGTGATCTGTGTTGAATGGTTTTGTTCTTTTGTTTTCTGGCTTTATGTTGCTTTATTTGCAAAGTTTTGGAATACAGATTTTTTAAAAGTATTTTAATCTACTGAGATTAACTGGTTTCCCTAAAATATTGACAAATCAGGTAGAAAGGTGTACTATGTAAAACATTATTCTTTCCAAAGTGCCAAAATATAAATGAATCTTGTTACTTTGAACAAACACACCTTTCCCACCCAAATTAGCGCGTGCATGGTTTTTCAAACAAGGGTAAACTCTGTAAATATAGGCGATATTCCCACCGCCAGTGAACACACCACTCCAGCAAACGAGTCTTTCTTTCTGTCAGCTGCCACGAGTGCGTGCGTGCATGCGTGCGTGTGTGTGTTGTTTTGTTGGTGTGTGCATTTGATGTCACAGACAAGCAGGAGAACTGGTAAATATTAGATGGCAGTAGGTCTTTGAAAACTTTTCAGAGGTTTCTTCTCTTTATATATCTCCTACTTATTCAGTCTCTGTTTCGAATTCGTTGCAGATGTATTCGGATTGATGTTTTTGCTGTTGGTCAGATAGGAGGCACAATCGATGTATGTTCATGCTTTATGCTGTTCAAGGCAGGAATATCACGCTGTTATGCCGCCTCTTTGTTCTGTATATAACATCCGATCACGTTAAATCAAAGAGGGGACAGAGGTAGTAACAGTGACGTAATGAGCTCTGAGTAAAACGTAAAGCCTTCTGACATGATCGTGGGCGGCACGAGTGTGATGTTTTGACTTTGTTTTAAGTGTGGGACCCACTGTGGGACCCACTATGCTAACTAAAACAGCTGTTGGCATAGTGCCTATTCAAAGAAGAAGAATGACGACCGTAAGTGTCCGCAAACTGGGAAAACAATGAGATTCAGGAGCTCCTTACCTTCCAAACAGAGTACGAGATCAGCCGCTATATAACAGAGAAGGTAAATGATTGTGATTGACGCGTTATGCCTTTGTTATTGTTTAGAAAGCACTGCAGACACATATGTTTTGTGTCACGCTAGAGGCAGGTGCTTGTGGGTTAAAAGTCAGGCCATCATGCCTCTTTTGATCACGGATGCTGCCATGTAGTATATAATCACAAACTGGAGCGAAATGATGCCGCCTGTGTAAAAATCCAAAGGAGGCATCAAGAAGGGACTTTGTAGCAGCTCTTCAGTGTGATTTCTGTGTAAAAGCAGCTTTTATTTCATGCTCTTTAAAATGCACATTGGCAAACACTCACATTGTCTAACATTTGTACTACTTACTGGTTTAAGTTTACTTAAATTAAAGTACAAATGTTCCTCCCTGCTGAAAGTTAAATTATAGTTTTACTCAATAATCTAAATCAGTAGCTCTCTGCTCTGCACTGCACCTTAATGGCTAAATTTAAATACCATGCAAACATTATACTTTCTATTCAGTCCTTCATGTCAAAATAGTTTATTTTTTTCAGCCAAACAAACAGTGACGCTTCTGCCTCTGGTCTGACAGTTGAAGGTCGAAGCAGCCTCCACGTTCACCGTCTCCAGCGGCAGCCTCCAGCTGTCCTTTAATGGTATTGATCTCTGCTTTAAATACCCCCAACCCATCCCAGTGAATAATTCAGATCCACCTCACCACAGAGGCTCGGTGTAGGAGAGAAAACATTCCCCTTATTCTAATGGCGGGCATTTGGGATGAAGTCTGTCAGTGGCTTGCCTTTTTTTTTTTTGCACCCACTGTGAAAATCTGATTATTTGTGGCCATGTGTGATTTTGCGTGGTCATGTGACGGCAGCGAAGGGCAGCGGACACGACAGCATTCCTCGAGAGTTCAAAAATGTGACATGTTGACCAAACCACACGAGTGAAATCAGATGTTTATTTAGAGCTCACTACTTCTTCCTTCACAACATTACAGAGCAACGGCTTTATAGTAGTTTGTAGTGAATATCTCGAGCTGTGTTTTGGCTGTTGTCCAGTTTGAGTCACCCGGAGGTCAGTTTGGTCTCAGAGAAACTTTTGATGCACATCATCAGTGTTTCCCACACATTCATTTATTTATGGAGGGCCACCACAACCGAGTAGATTTTTTTTTTTTAATCAGGAACCAATATTGTTTGTTTGTATTGTTAAAATTTAGTTTTTTTCCTTTTAAAACCCTCTTAGTAGTGTGGTAGAACAGAAAAACAAAACAGCACCTTATCCTATCACCCCACCCACACACAATTAATGCAAAAATAACAAAAAATAAATTAATAATAATAATAAAAAAGATAAAATAAAGACTTTAAAAAAGAACTGGGAGAAGATCACAGTAGGAAACACAGTCAAAATGCTTACTAAGAGTATTAACATAGGAAATGATGGGCCGCCATCTTTTGTAGAAACTGGCAGATCAGCTGATCAGGGAGTATTTCAGCTTTTGTAATGATAAAAAGGACGTTAAATCAGACAACCAGGATGTGGCAGAAAGAGGATTAGGGCTTTTCCAATGTAACAGAACATGTCTACGGGTTATGAGTCAAGCAAAAACAACAACATCTTTGTAGATTTCATAATTAATCTGTCAATGAAACAACGTTGTGTTTTGGCAGGAAATTAAATTGTTAGTTACAAATCTCTGGATCATATCAGGACAGACAAACATGAATTGGTAAAAGTTACACAAGCTAAAAACTCTGGTAATAACCCTTTGTGCAATAAGAAATTATTCTCCAAAATAAAATAAATTGCTAGAATTAAAGGGAAGTCTTTCATTATTCAAACTTAAAAGTTATAGTTTTCAGTGCACTACAACATGGAGGTCTTTAGACATCCTGAGTTCCTTCTTCATTCTTGAGGGGGATTTGCTTTTCCTTTCTCGTAATCCTCCGGCCTGATAGGTGCAGTGATCCCTCTGAAGTGACGGTGGCCCCTGACCTCCATCCTGACCCCTGAACCCGCTGTCAGATCTCCACAAACAGAGCTGTCTCCCCCCTATCTGGATAAAACCGTCTGACCAACTTTACGCTGAATTTCTTTATCCACACGAGCAAAATAGTGTCGCTGTAGAGTTAGCCTGATTTTTTTGCTAATAAGGCAGTAACTGACTATTATCTTTATTACTGAGTTGTCTACCCATTGTTTTCTTGCTTAATTAATTGTTAAAAGACAGACAGAAAATAGCGAAACATGCCCTATATAACTTCCCTAAAGTGATGTCTTGAAATTTTATGTTCAATTTGACCAGTAGTCACTTTATTATCATGTATAACAAAGTAAAAATTCTCTTATTCAAGAAGCATTAACTCAGGAAATATTTGGATTTTTGCTTAAAAATTACCAAAATAATGATTTGATTATTAAAAAAACAACAATTAAATAAGTAATTGTTGCAGCTGTAGTTGCACCTAAGTGGGATGAAAATCTTTGTTTCATGTTAAGACTGTAAAGGCCAACAGTCAAATAGCCTTCTGTGGTTTAGCTGAAGTGCCTATTCAGTGTAAATTAGCCCTTTTTTGTACAGTTGATAATCTGGTGCTTACAGAAGTACAACTGAGAGACTTTCAGATCGGCTTAAAACTGGTTTACAAGTGGGTTATTGAGAACTTGAATGTGCATTTGGGCAACTTTTTTTCCTTAAGGGGCCCCTTTTAGATCATTAAGTAAACTGACAACCCCTGAATAAGTAACATATTTTATGTTATATTCATTGCGTGAAAGTAACAGTACAGAACAACTGATAAACTAAATTCAATTAAATATATTTTATTTATAAAGCCCATTGACGCTACAATACTCTGTATTATATATACCTATACCTATTAAGTTGACAGATTCAGTGTTTTCTTCTCCCTGATACAATTGTTCTGTGAGCTCAGTGATTGTTTTAATTGCATAGTTTTCTAATGAAGAACAGAGATGTTGTGAAGAGAGTGAAGGCTCTGCGAACAAAGCTTGTGATTAGGTCCTTACCTAGCCCTTATCCTCTGAGATTTTTTCAAGATTTGAGGTTTAATAATACTAATAATAATAATTTAAAAAACCCAGGTTGGGAAGTAGTAATTTAAAGCCTGATTTTGAATATTTTGCTAATTTCAAATAGTAAAAATGACTGGTAATCAGGCACCTCAAACATCGGTATGAAAGGAAACTGACTCAAAACTGTTGTCAGAGGAAACCAAGATGGTGTGTTATATAAGGGAAGTGTAAAAAATGTAAGCAACAAGGAGGGACTTGTGTTTTTAATTTGGGCTTAGCTAAAGGACATGAAACTTGACAAGGTAGTATTTTTTGTTTTAAATAAAAAAGTTACACCCCAGCCACCCTACTCCCCTGAAAAATAAAGTACAGTCCCACAACACAACATGGAAGGTAAGCGATGTCCTGCTGTGGACAGGTCCACATGAAAACATATTTTAGCCACCTAAAAAATCAATATCAATATCATCACCATTTGGTCAAGTAAAATGAGAAATCTCAACTGAGTCTGGTGTTTTTGATACAAAGGCTTCAAATTCCCGTTGCTTAGGGCTGTTTTACGGCAAGGTAAAGTTGTTAAAATATTCTAAATATAACTGAGAATTTTTTTTTAAGGTTAGTTACTGTAAATAAACCGTTAGGATTTGTGACTAGGTCAATAACATATATTGCAACCAGCTGAAAGGGGGCATATCTTCACCTGCTGTATGGAGTCGGACGTACTTCGGTCAATAAACGGATTCTCCCCCGGTGCTTTTATACTGGGATAATGACAGTAGTCCGATTAAGTGGCGTAATCAAGCTATAACCGTTGCTCGAATAAACTGTGCATTACTGGACGTTTCTCTGACTCTTTGCTCTGTTGAACAGCCATTACCAGGCTGATACACTGCAGGAGGATGTTTTCAGGCCAAACTGTTTTATATTCTTGGCCGCCCTGCAGGCTGCAGCCATGAGGAAATATCTGCCTCCTCGATGAGTTTTCCCACTCCGCCTGGGCTCCTGTGAAAGCAGCACCAGCCCTCCCTCCCTCCCCGCTTCCTCGTTTCTGGTCTTTAATTTCAATTAGCTCTGGCTGCTGGTTGACTTTGATGGCATTAGTCTCTCCTCCCAGCCTCCACACTCGTCCCTCTGCTCTCGTCTTCCTCTGTTGGTTTTGGGAAAGCCAGCGGCTTTAACTGCTGCGATCAGAATCTGAACGCTTCGCTTCCACTTCCTGCCAGAGTCCAGCCCGCCGTGCAACCCAACAGCCACACATACACACACACACCACACACTGAAGACTCTGGCCTGCAGTAGCTGTTTGTGGGAAAATGTAGGAGGGTCTTCCTGCTAGAAACTCACAATTATGTGATTGACAGGATGCAGAACATCTTCTGATGTTTCCCAGCAACAAGGTGCTCTTATTGGACTAAAAATGGCAACACCGAGAAGGAAACAAACTGATGTTTTTGGCCTTCAGATGTCATGGTTACACCTGCCTTTTACTGCACGTGAGGTGAATCCATCTTTGAATTTGAGACTTTAATTTTAAATGTCTGTGAAAACAAATGAGATTTTCTGACACTGTCAATGACTCAAACATGGGGATGAAAATGCTTAAAAAAGGCACATTTGAAGACAAGGCGGTGAAATATTTTTCTGTTTTCACTGATAACAGGCTTGAGCAGAGAGTTTGCTTGCAAGGCTGTAAGATAAACAAGTCAGAGTTTAGAGTTTTGGTCAGATGGCAGCAACAATCAGAGCTGCTGCAGTGCGAGCAAGAAAAATCTTAAAGTTGATATCAGTCAGTTAATTTTCTGTCCATTTTATAGTTAAATAATCAGTGTGAATATTTTCCTTGTTATCACTGATTTGTGCTGGAACGTCGCTCCATTATTGCCACCTTGCCATTCTGTACAAAAGGTTAAGACTGTGTTTTGGGTTGTCTTTGCCTTTGAGACGGCAACAGAGGTATTGACCGTGCACAGTTGTATTCTATGTAAAAGGAACAGCTGGCAGGACAAGATCATAGGTGGGAAAGGTGTGACGTGTTGACTCTGTGCAACCTATTGCGGGGGATTTAAAAAGCAGCTAGCAGTAGTTAAAGGCTAACTCAAAGAAGAACAGCAGCTATAAATGTCTGCTAATTGGGAAAACAATGAGATTCGGGAGCTCATTACTCTCTGAGCAGAGGATGAAATCAGACGCCATATAAAAGAGAGTAAATGATTGTTATTGACATTTTATTCCATTTTGATTGTTTATGAAGTGCTGCTGAGGCGTTTGTGATATGTCACTCCAGAGGACGTTGCTGTTGTGTAATAGGTCATGCCTGTGATGCCTCTTTTGCTTCTGTGATGCCAGCATGCTGTCTAAAATCACTCACTGGAGCAGTATGATGCAAAATGCAAAGGCACCACAGTTACTCTTAATATTCTGTGTTTATTGCTTTTGTTCTTTTAATTGTATTTACTTTCATTCATATTTTTAAATTGCTTCTTGCTTCTAATATGTTTTTTTGCCTCAAATCTCGTTTAATTCTACCTTAATTTTTGTCGTGCCTTAGTTTGACATTATTGTTTGACATTATTTATTTTGCAGGAAAAGGCAGGAAACACTTCTTGCTTTGGCTTAGCTATATTTGTCAAAGCTAGTAAGTATTATTTTTGTTAAGTAAGGGACTCTAGTGCCCTATAGTACCATCTCTGTGTCAAAGGGCTTCCCTAAGTCATAGGTGACTTGCAATTATTTTTATTTGACCCATAGTTCAATACCTAGCTTTACTAAGTTTACAGTAATGTTGTATACTGAAAGAATTATAGATATCGGTGAAGACAGATGCACATGCAGTGACAGCAGAAAAAGATTTTCCACTGCTGACAAACTTCAGGTTTGAGCTCTGAGAATACGAGTCTGTGTTTGTTCACTCGAGCTCTGCTGTCAGTCTCAGCTTGCAGTTGTGTGTTTATGCACCATCACAGCCTGCATACCTCCGCCTGCCTGCCTGCCCTCCCTACGTGAGGAGGACTGGTTTCACAGCTTTCCTGTCAGACTGTGGTTTCACACCTTCTTCTGACACGTCGCTCCAACACATTAAGGAATTTACATTCAACCATCAGCTGCCTCCAAGCAGTTCACGCTTCAAAACAGTTGAGGAACTCTGGAAATATCTCCAGTCACTTTCTGCTAAAATTACTGGGTTTCACACGGACAGAAATGTGGGGGAAGATTTTACTTGGAAATGACCAAACGTTGCCTTTTTTGTGCATTTTTTTCTGGCTTGTTAGGCAAAGGAATGGCAGCAAAATGTCTTTCATAGTAAACAGTAAAAACTGTCAGCGAGTAAGACAATGTCACCCTGCCAGTGCAGGTTTGTAAAAGTCTGGAGGGCAGAACTATGCAAAAGTTTTAGTCCTCCTGCTCATATTTGATGGTGACATGTTTATTTTTAAACACAAAAATCTGGTTTGTCTTGTAATGTACTGAAAATTGCTTTTATCTGGTTATTTTCATAGTTGGATGAGTTTGAATTAAAGTGATATTTCAGCAAATGATTAAATGGGCCAGGTAACAAGTAGTACATTTAAACTCTAATATCCAACATTTTTGGGGGTACTGAATGCAGCGCACTCTAATATTAAACTTTTTTGCAGGTCCGTGAATGCAGCTCAACAAGCAGATTTCTTTTTATTTCCTTCGCAGCTGAATGTCAGTCATGACATGGGTAATTTATATATCAATACGTTCACAGTTGATCAGATCAATGGATGAGAGTAGATATTTGCAGATTTTTTGAAGTGAATGAGAGGTTTAGGTCCAACAGTATGAACGGTTTACTTTCATTTTAAATGTGCCTGACATGCTGCTCCTCTCTGCCTCTACTGTGCTATAAATAACCTAACGGTGCACTTTAATACTGCTCCTAATTACCACTCCATCGAGACTATGGCGGGAAAAATTCGACTACTGCGGCCTGTGCTGTAATTCGTCTATTGTGTAAGCATCGACCTCCGCCTGTGGAGGGAGTTTCCTTCAACTTTAAAGTGACGTTAATCTAGTGTACAGTTGTGTTTTAAAGCTATCAGATGTAACTTTTTGAAGTTGAGTTCAAAGTGTGGAGTATAACGAGTACATTTTGGTAAAATAGAAAGTCTGACAAAGCAGAAGAAATGACGAGTAAAGATGAGGTCAGTGTATAGCGTCAGGTTTCCCCGTGTCTCTCTCACACTGCTGGGTTTCCTTTAAATAGTTGGTTGGTGTGTTCAGAGTGTAAACATCCCACCGCAATGCTACTGCAGCTTTCACTGAGGGTGGACTGTTGGTGCAGAAAACACTTGTCATCAGCTCGTTGTATGACAGGATTTTTACTCTTTAGAATTTGGCATAAAGTACTCATTAGAAACACTGAATGAAAACGAAGATAAAACACACTTTGTCTCTGCAAATTAAATGGATTTTATTACATTTTAAACTTCCTTGGACAGCAAAGAAATGCAGTGAAGCACAGGAAACGGCGCTCCACACTGACCATCTTGGTTGCACATGTGACCAAAAATCTGTCAAGTGCAACAAAAAAATTTCATTGGCTGCATCGGTTAACCTGACATTTGAAGCGTGAAAAGCGGACCCAAAGTTCAAAAGCGGAAGATCCCGAAAGCTGTTAGCAACATGTACTAAAAGCACAAACTTTAATTAAATACTTTCAGTTTGATTTCATAACAAATATTTTTCAGTTTCACTGCCTGTTTTCATCTGTTCCCTTTAGGGAAAGTGTTCAGTGTAAATCCGGCGTGATGCACAGGTGTTTGGCAAACTGTTTTCACAATAGAAATAATCATTTTAAAGTTGCCAGTGGGTAAAATGCTCCCTCAGTCCACACCAAGAGGTTTGTGTCTGTCTGTTCAATATAAATGAAACCAATGCATCCCTTTTTTCCCCTTCACTGTATCCTACTCAGACTGAACCATGACCTCTGTGTGCCCTTACACTAATATTATATATATCATATAGCTTTATTTTGAGGCATTTACGAAACAATGTGTCTGGGGCAGTTTTGTAGAGCAATGCAAAGTAATGCAAAGAGTAGTGTAGCAAATTACTTTATACAGGGAGTAATTGAGTAAAATAATGCATTACTCTTTTTTAAAAATAATGAGTAATGTGTAATACATTACTTTAGTCAGTAACGAACCAAACACTGGTCATAGCACACCTTAACTTGTCATGAACATATGTATTTATTTACATTTTGCTCTTAATTAATTAATTGAAAAATAAGAATGATTACAGAATTAATATAAAGTTGATCATATGTTGCAGTACGTGCAGAAGCTGATGGATAGAAAATGACACCGTCTGCTCCATAAATGTGTTTTCAGTGCTTCTCTTTCCTGTTAGTCTATTATTTGCATAAATTATATTTCAACCAAAACGTTTCCCTACATTTTGGAGGGACCCCCCCCCCTTTTTTTTTTTTTTACTGCTGTTTGCTGTTTCCACTCAGCTGTAAGAATTCATCATCGTTCACATAAAAATAGTTGGATGCAGAGCAGAGCTGTGCTTCACTTCAGCTCACCCTCGTGTGTGGGAGATCTGTTTTTCCCTCCGTCTGTCTCTTTTTCTTGGCACCGCCTCCCTGTCCATAAATGAAGTGTGTGTGTGTGTGTGTGTGTGTGTGTGTGTGTGTGTGTGTGTGTGTGTGTGTGTGTGAGTGTGAGTGAATATGTGTGTGTTGGACAGAGAAGGCAGCAGCTGTTTTTTCGCCAACCTCGTGACCGCGCTCAGCCCCCGTCTTCGGACATCTATTTTCTCCTCGTCTGTTCTATAATAACTCAGCGGCTGAATCCCCACCGCTGCCGTTTTTCCTCCCCTGAGGTGGAGCTGAACACACACACACACACACACACACACACACACACACACACGCTGAAGCTGCTGGTCAACTCATCAACACAGTTTTCCACACTGTTCTTGAGTACATTTTCCAGCTGAGTGTGTTGGTTTTGGCAGCAGCAGGGTGGTGTTACTGTGGAGGCGGGTTCAGGTCCTCCACACCCTGCTGAAGAGCTGCTGTTCATTACTGACCTTTGACCTCAAGACAGCAGTATTATCCTTTTTTTGACCTGCAGTGTCAGTCAGTTATTCTCCCTGTTTGTGTGTCCAAAACTTCGGCCCACATGCACGTGCATCTGTCATCACCTCAGTTTCTGATCAGATCTACATCGAGTTTACTCTGGATGTTCCTGTCCTCCAGAGGATCAACCCTTTAGATTTTTATGAGGCCATGACTTTTCCTCTAGTGCCACCCTCAGGACAAGTGTAGATTTCACTTTATTATGCATTATATTGTAAGTATATATTAGTATTTATGTTTGCAGCAAATATGTCAGGAGACGGTATCACCTTTGACAGTCTAGACTTTTAAGTGCTGTGTGTTAAATACTTAACTTGCCAGTTTAGAGGTCATAAATCATCAAACTTTCATTGACATCTTGCACTGTTTCTACCATTTACTAAAAAATTTAAATGCATTAAGATTTTAAAAAGTGGTTCTCTGGTCCAGAGACATTCAGAGAGACAGCTTCTTAGGATTTGCAGGTGAAAAGAGATGTTTTGTTGAAATGATTTTTTGATCATAATTCTTATTTCATTGGTTTAATTATGTTTTCCACACATGCAAAAGGTATTGCATGTACCCCTTTTTTTCATTTATAAGTTTATAAGTAAGGTGTTGCTGCAATGATTGTGGCTTGTTTACTTCTGCATACAGATCGTACCACCTGTTTGAGTCTGTGTTACTAAAAATTTAAAGTGCTTTTGTTAGTATAACACAGAAATATCAGCACGTCATCAGTATCAGCAGATGACTGCTTTAAAATGGAGTATTGGCTTTGGCCCAAAATCAACATTTCTGTCGATATGACAGGCAGACAAGTTGACGCTTTATGCAACTTTTATTTGTTAAAATAGGTGAAAACTGCCCCGGTTTTACTTACCGTCAAGATTGTCTCAGGGAGAGCATCATCGAGGCTTGTTCTAGTGGGATGTTTTGTTTAAAATTTGTTACATAAGAATAAATATGGCATGTTTTATGTAACCTAAGTTAAAGTTGTTTCATAGTTTTGCCCAATTATTGTGTACATTTTTGAAAAGCATTGTATTTTATGTCTGTCTCTGTCACCAGTCGGCCATCACAATAAGAGTAGGCATAATGTGTTCATTCCACTACAGGAGAAACTTGAGGTTCTCAGCTGTTAGTTGAAAAAAACATGTGCATATATTGTTATCAGCATCAGAAATTGGCCAAAATAAGTTTTAAAAAAATGGCAGATGGGCAAAAATCCAATATTGTGCATCCCTGGAATAATTTGATATAGGGATGTCACGGTACCAAACATCAAACAGTCGGTACTAATACCACCAAAACTACATGATACTCGATTCAAAATTAAATACCATGGTGTTTTAAAGAAGAACAATAATACGTAAAGTTTGGACTTAAGCTCCTGTGTGCTTAAGCAGCTTTTCTGCTCATATTCAAAACTGTCTGCACATTCAAAACATAGCCCACATATCTGGAAAGTTGAGAATGAAGTCATGATATTCAAAAAAAATACATAAATAAATAAAATCCTGTCTTGGAGTCTGCTGTGCAGTCAGACACAGAGACACAGAGCCCTGTTTGAGACAAAGTTTAGGGATGTGGCTTTGCTCTGCTCTTTCTCTCTGTGTCTATAAAGCTCTGTTTGCAGTAATATTAACTGCTGTAAACAGTCTGCTGCCTCCTTGTGTGTAGCATCTTTAAATTCTGATGTCAGGAGTTTTATTTTGTTAGCTTGGCTGCTGTGTGAACAGCTTCCTGCAGTATCTCTGCTTGGACTCTATAAACCGCTGGTCAGTATTTGACTCTCCTCTCTTCTCTCTGGGTGTGAATATTAACTCACTCTCCTAACGTCTGCCTCCTGGACTCAATAAAGCCTCCTTTGAGGAGCTCTGTGCTGTCAGAGAAAGAGGCTTCTGTGTTGGAGGGGACGAGGAGGAGAAAGAGCCCGCGACTGTCAGCCACACTGCTCCACTTATCTCTGTACAAACAGCAACAAGCTGCAAACACACTGACAACAACACTGATCTAATGGTGCAGCAGATTCATGCCCAGGAGTGCTTGAGGAGGTTTTGTTGGTCCTTGAGGGGACTTATGTGGACATCAGAGGATGCAAGGAGTCTCAAAGCATGTTCACTGGTCCTTAAAGAGTCCTGGAAGTCATTTATAAGTTTTTACTAATCCCTGAGTAGTCTCATATCAGTCCATTAGTCATTTTATCTGAGGTGACATTGAGAGAAGGCAAGGAGTCAAGGAGAGGAGGAGACACAGCATCCTCAAGGGTGTAAATGATCTAGTGGACTTTAAAAATGTTCCTGTAATCCTTAAAGGTGTTCAAGTGGTCTTAAGGAAATTTCTGTTTGATATTGATGGGGTTGTAGGGCACCTTAAGGTTCTCTTAAGTCCCGTTGAATAGGACTGGATGCCTTTAAGGGATCAGCCAAAATACCATTTACCAAGAAGTATCAAATCCTGTTTATTCCGATACTTGCTTTATATCCCATTTGTGGCCGGGGTCTGATCCCAGACCGTCCGAGCTTCCCGCTGGATCAGCAGACTTTCTGTTGTTGCTGTCTCCGCAGCTGATCTCCTCTGGAAACTGTCAGTTTAGCTTCTACCATTAACATAAGCATACAGAGCAGCTGGTAACATCCAACATCGAGCCGTTCAATGATATCAGTAAACTGACTGAAGCAGCGCGTCTCTTTTGTTTAACCAGTTAATAACTGTGAGGTAACTTTAGCCATGTGACTCTAATAGTTAGCTCTGTCACTGTGTGTGTGCAGCCTGACTCTCACAACTGTCCAGGGCATGGAGCTCACACGCCTGCAGCAGCAGTTACGATCCATACAGTCTTTGGTGTTGTGAAGTTGAATGGTGTGCTTGACAAAGTTGGTTATTAAGCTTGTTGAGATGCCAACAAAATGTTAAAAAGTATGGCTGCACTCCATTAAACACTCAATTTGTATCAGTATTGCTTTAAGTGTATTTGTATTGTTGCTGGCGTTGTTATTTTTAAATGATCCCCATCCTTGAGTGATTCTAGGGGTTTTAAAGGAACTGATTCTTTAGGTTTTTTATGGAGAGCCATGACAAAATCTTACTATTTAAATTTCAAAGTAGCTATATTCATCTTAATAGGACAAAGATTTCGTATCAGTGGTTTCTAAAAAGAGAAATATTTAGACATGTTTTCCATCTTTGTGGTACATGCCAAATGTTGTACCAGATTTTTTGGTATTGGTGTGCTTTGCTGATTATAAGTTCTTACATTTTTACCTGATATAATACCAGTGATACATTACTTCCCTGGAAAATACCAAAATGTATCTTCCTATTCTGTCCTGTCTAAAACCTCAAAGACAAACAGCATAATAATCAGGCCTGTAAAGTCATCACTAAGTGTTAGATAATTACTGAAATATAATAACATGTTTGTTTCCTTTGACAGGTTGTGATGTTGGTCTGAATCTGATGATCTCACTCTGCTTCAGGACTACATTTCCCATGGAGCCGTGCACAGACACGCACACTTTTCTACCATGGAGCCACCAGTCAGGTATGGAAACGCACTGTTCCAGCTCAGTTCCCTGCAGTCAGTGTGTAACGTCTGCAGGATGTTTATTGTGGTCACATGAAAAACATTACTGGTTGGCTTTCTGTCTCACCAGCACACATGCACATGCACACGCACACCTACACACACACACACACACACACACACACACACACAGAAACATAAACAAACATTATTTTTCTGTGGTACAGGCACCAGTGATTACTCCTTTTTAAAACTTGATTCGCCGACCCCCTCCCTCCCCTCCTCCTGCTCTTTGAGGAGATTAACCCTTGACCCCCGGTGCTGAAGGCAAAGCCGGCCAATCAGGAGGCTTCCTGGCTTTTAATTACAGGCTGTGATTGGGTCATTTGAGCTGTCATCTGGTTTGATTAATAACCACAGAGCAGGAGAGCAGGAAGAGCTGTGATTACACTGAGCCCGAAGGCTGCGTCTGTGTGTGTGTGTGTGTGTGTGTGTGTGTGTGTGTGTGTGTGTGTGTGTGTGTGTGTGTGTGTGTGTGTGTGTGTGTGTGTGTGTGTGTGTGTGTGTGTGTGTGTGTGTGTGTGTGTGTGTGTGTGTGAGATATAGGTTAAGTTATGCCTTGCAAAGAGAAAGTGTGTGTGGATATCTGTGTGTGTTTAAAAGGTGAAGTCATGCCTTCATGTGAGGAAAGACTTCGTGTGTGACGGTTTCTGTTTTCTGGTTCACAGAGTGTCTGTCGATCCTGGAAAGTCTTGGAATGTTGTTTTCTATATTAATAGAAGAGTCTGGAAATCTGTTGATATGCAGGCAGACTGATATACTGATATTTCTTCAATTTAAGTTAATTGATTCATTTATTATTATTAGATTTTATGTATTGGAAACATTTATATTTGTGGGCTATTAGGCATGTACATGGGTATGCTGATAACAATTGTATTAATTTCTGATTAATCAAAACCTAAAGATTCATGATTCAAGATGTTTATTGTCACTGCGGTTTCCACGTGCAGTCGTGTGAAATGCTTTTGCTGTGAGGCTCAACTATGGAAAAATGATAAGTAAAAAAATATAAAAAGAAGAAAGAAATAAAAATATATGTATATTTAAAAATGATATAGGACTACGTAATGTTTCTTTAATATTGACCCCAAATGATGAATTGATTATCAAAATAATTTATTAATAATATTAATAGAAACCCTGATTTAAGTCGTCTCCAACAGTAAAATACAATTTTGTAGTACAATAAAGTAAAAACGTGACATTAAGATACGCAATGTTGAAAGATTACCAGTATTGACCATAAAACACTTAAGACTGTTAAGAAATTGTAAATGACTTTATAATGTCATATAAAATGTTCAAACCTTCAATGATAAGTTAGCAGCTGTTTTCATTTTCATTTTTTTAGTGTCTGTTGTAACTGGCATTCAGACTCTTTCGAAAGGTAAAATCTAAATGGGTGAAGTTGGTCTGTCAGCTGAGATGAAGTCAGTTTACATCACTGCTGATGAGTTTTCTACAAGTCCGTGACTGCGTGTTGAAACGAGACAGATTTCTGCCTTTTGTTTCAGGACTTGAGGTGACTCAAGTGTCTGAGTCTCAGAGCTCGCAGACCTTCAAACAGAGCCGGCCAGTCTGCAGCACAAAATCACTCCCATATGTCTCTCAGCAGCTCCGCCCCCCCACCCAGCGCCCTGCACGCTTCACTCGCACACTGCAGCCCGGCTCGGATCAGATCGGCCCGGCTCAGCTTACAGCACAGCCTGGCGCACTGACAGGACTCGACTGCAGTGCGTTTTTAAACACAGATGATTTCAGGCTGAAGTCCTGGCGCCAAATCCACTACAACTACAGCTGCAGATTATATTACAAAAAGTTGTTTGTCACTCTATACTGCGAGCCTGTTTATACCTGGTATGAGTGGTGTCACATTTATCGATATTCATGATAACTTTGATATTTGAAAAAATTAAATATTGATATCATGTTGATAATATTAATAAGACATTGTGTGAATAATCCAGCGCCCTTTGAATCATTTGCGTGTCTCCTCTTTATCTACATACACTAAACTCACAATGAACAAAGTTAAAGATGAATTTGAATTACAGTATTATTACTTTTTTTTCTTAAATTTCTATAAATATCACATAATATTGTAATCGCAAATTCTGTTGGCAGTGATGATCGTGTAGTGGACATCTGGTATTGAGCCAGCCCTGCCTGCTATTAACTTGATTCTTGGGTGATCTGATCACAAGTGGACAGCGATAAATACGTGTAAATGAACACCAAGACACACACGCCGCTTGTACACAGAGATGGCGCTACAGGGCCGCAATGAAGTTCCCCTGTTATACCGCCACTGCATTTTTACACAGAAACAACCGACGGCAGCATCATTCTGCTCCAGTGTGTGATTATACACGGCAAAGTGGCATCCAGCGATTAAAGGAGGCATGACGGGCGTGATGTTTAACACACAAGCGTCAGATTGTAGCGTGTCTTATTATATATGCCTTGGCATCACTTTCTAAACAGTGACAAAGGCATAACGTGCCAATCACAATCATGTAGTTTTTCTGGCGGGTAATCTTGTCCTCTGCACAGATATTAAGGAGCTCCCAAATCTCACTGTTTTCCCAGTTCGTGGACATTTCTGACCGCTGTTCTTCTTTGTATTAGCCACTCTGCTAACACCTGCTTTTTAATTCTTTCGCGGTGGGTGCCGCCCACGGTCACATCTTTCCGGCTTTTCGTTAAACACAGACCTTGTTACAGCAGCGTTACCACGTCCGTTACCAGTTCAGAGGTGAGACCACTCTGTTCCCTCCTTTCTGCGATTGGACGTTATATATACAGAATGGCGAGGCGACATAATGGCGTGATTTTCACGCCTTGAACAGGCAGTGTAAATGTGACTATAGAGATCTGAGCACTAAAACAACTTGCTGAGGTAGTCTGTGATTTATTTGACCACATATCTTTATGATGTGATCTCTAATTTATTGATTTAAAAGGATCCCCATTCACTGATGCCAATGCCACCAGCTAATCTTCCTGGAAATTTTGTCCATGAAAACATATCCATGAGACATCTCTTTCACAATGTCTGTAAAAAAAAAAAAAAAAAAAAAAGTCTTTTTGTGGCGAGACGCATCATGTGATGGACTACTTTGACCTTCTAGACATAAGCAGTCATAACATTTGAGCACTTTGGTCGCAGCGATGTACTGGTTTAAGGTATACAGTGATATAAAAGTTATATCCTATGCATTTACTGATGTACATATTGAAAAAGAAAAAGCAACTGGACAAAGAATTTCACCTTTTATTTTCACCTGTTATTTTCTAAAGGGAGACTTTTCACACATACTTTCTTTAACAATTTGGTTTTAAGTCTTAATTATAGTGATAAAACATTTGTTTAACCAAAGCTGACCCCTCTGTTTTCATTCCTTTAAGGGTCATTCTGACTGATTATAATAATAATAATAATAGTAATAATGACAATAATAATGATAATAATTGTGTAATAAAGTGATATTTTGAAACCACAGTATTTTCTGAGACAGTTATGGCACAGTTAAAATATCATCCCGTTGTCAGCTATAGACGCATGATATACACAGGTGTGAAAAGAGGCAGAAAAGCATGCTAGTACCAGATGTATACCGACTTACAGTCTCCACTTTATTAGGTACATTGTTACAGTCTAGTACAATTAAATACAACTGTCCTGTCACTATTATGCTGCCTATAATGTTCAGTTTTTGTCGACACTTCGAGGACTTCATTCATTAATGTGTTAGCACAGAGCTCTTAGTGGTGATGTTTTTCTTCTAAATGATATTTTAAGTGATCAAACATTAAAAGCACTTGAATATTTGGATGTAAATGAGGAAGTAGTTGAGAGTTTACTCATTTCCAAACATGTTAACATAAACTGAACATTATAAACTTTTTAAAATTGATGCAGGTGGCAGCGTTGTTGCAGTTCATCCAGGGGAAACACTAAAAGAGGATACTGAGTCTGTGATCCAAGAGGTTAGACTGAAACCATCAAAGGGCAGACTTATGTAAACACACACACACACACACACACACACACACACACACACACACAGGCCATGCCCTGGGCTGTACAGCACACACACACGCACAAAATAAAAACACACCCTTCGTCTTGTGGTCTCACATTAGATGGCATCATTCCACCTGAACTCATCACCCTTTCTCTGTCCAAACTTTCTCCTATTTTTGTGGACATCTTGGAGGTCAAAAACCCAGAAAATAAACTGATGTCACAGCCCTGAGTGTCCACAGAGAGGCTGTTTGTCTTTCCCTGCGTCTTTATGTCTTTCTGTCTTTTCTTTTACTTCTGTTTTCGTGTATCTGGTAGCCTTTTTTTCAGTGTTTGTCCTATTTGTGAATCTGTGTTTATTTTTTCTGTGTTTTCAGTTTCTCTTTTGTGTCATCTTTACACACAAACTTACACGCAGGCAAATACACACACGTGCTCACACACGGGACCACCTATATCGTGGTGTTGTCCGTGAGCGGCTCTGCGGCCTGGCTGCAGTTTCCAAGGCGACACAGTGGATGAAACCATCCTGCCTCCTTTCACAGAGTCCAGTCACTGACCAGACCACCCACCCACACACACTCACACAGGGCCAACACTCTGTCTGCTACAATTACGGCTATATTTTAGTTTTTACATCTTTGGGGAAAGTTGTCTGAGCTCCAGTCGCCTCTCCAGTTTCCACTCCTTCATACTGGGATCAAACCAGTGCAGCCTGCCGGCAGCAGCTGAGGCAGAAAATGACTTTTTAAGAAATCCCCCCAAAACACCAGAAAAGAAACCTCAGCATCAGACTGTGATTGGCTCTGGATGCTGGTGACCTCATGCAGCTAGTTTAAAAATGATTGACAGCAGGGAGGGCGGGGCTTAAGTGTAAACTTCCTGTCTGTGAGAGAGAGGTGTCAGATTGTAGCTCTTGTTCTCACAGTCTGTCCACAGCGCGGACGCTATCAGAGCTGTGACTTCCTTAAAGGGTGTGTGTGCTGGTGTGTGTGTTGGGGTGTATTTTCCATTACCTGGTTCCCACAATCACAGCCACAGTTTGAAGAGGAAGGGGGAAGGGAAAAGGAGGCGGGTGGTTGGTATTGATAAGCAGCAACAATCAGCTGACAGTCTCTTCAACTTTAAGGCTAAAGATGGTAAACACAGGGTTTAAACTATTAGTTAACAGATAATTAATCAACAGTTGTTTATAAGAATAAGTCACTATGTAATAATCACTGATCAAGCGCAAATACTTAACATCCTTTTTTTTAAGCTGCTCCAGTAGAAGCATTTGCATTAATCAATGAGTCTAAAATGAATCACTTTACTATTTTCATTTCTAGATTACTGTTGTTATTCAAGCAAAGATGTCAAACATTTACTGGTACCAGCTTCTCAACTGTGAAGATGTGTTGCTCATTTCTGTCACATTTGACAAAACACTGAATATGTATAAAGCAGGGTTTATACGGTAATGGAAAACCTGGAGAAAGTCATTTGCAATTTGAAATTTTAAGTCTTGGAAAAGTTCTGGAAAACTACATATACCTTGAACGTTTTGGAAAAGTTCTGGACATGTGTTTCACAAACCTATATATAAACACATAATGTGTTTAAGAGCCATTGGAAATTTTAAGATCCAGTCATAATTTCTGTTTTTACAGTTGCTGGCTGTGATAACTGGAGGAATTTTAGGTGATTTTTAAAGAAAGAAAATGCGAAATGAAAGGATCTTTAAATAAAATAACATCTGTGTTAAAAAAAAATGAAATTAAAATAAAATCAACATTTTTTTAAATAAAATAAAATCTGTGTTAACATGTTAATTATTCCAAAAACTTAAAAGAAAAAAGGGCATTTTCCCCTTAAAATAAATAAAAAGAAATCTAAAAAAAAAAAAAAATCTTTAAAAATCACCCCCAAAGAAATTGCCACAATTTTTGTTTTATTTTTAAAAAACAATTATGTCAAGATGCATTTTTTTTCATGGATAAGATTTGAGCTAGTACCTGGTATAAAATGTTACAGCATGTTTTGATTTCCCCCTCTGAAACAACTTTACCAGCGTTTTTAACCTGCAGGCAGAAGTTTGTTTCTGTTGTAGATGTTGTCAGCAGCAGCAGGATCTAACTGGTTTAACTGGGAGGGTTGTGCTCTGCTGGGAAGGTGTTCCAGTCCTCTTGTGTCCACTCCACTCATCAGTCTGATTTATGATCACAGCGTTGTTTTATGGTCTTGAGTGTGTTTGCTTTATGACTCAGCTGTAGGACAAAGGCATCACTGTGCTGGTGATGGATAGACCTGTTTCTATGGCGATTAGAGTGATTAAAATCACCTTCAGGGGACCACGTCGTACTGGTTTATTACTTAATGACTTTGCGACCAGGCTCGACGTCCGTCTGTCTCTGCATGTCCTCAGGGTGGCCGGGCAACATCAGTACCAACACTGGTATTACTCTTAATCAGTAATAAGTTGATATTGATTTAAAATGAATGATAATCTTTGACTTATACCTGTGTTGCCCCTGTGGATGCTGGGTAATCTGTGTTGCCGTAACATGAGAAATGAAGAGGTGGAAAGTGACGAAGTAAATGTTTGTAGCTGCAGCTGCCCAGCAGATCTTCTGTTGGCCTCTAATGAAGGTAGTGTGTGTGTGTGTGTGTGTGTGTGTGTGTGTGTGTGTGTGTGTGTGTGTGTGTTTGAGAGAGAGAGAGAGACAAACATGGCTCACTGACAAGTTCAATTCAGCCTGAAATCACTAAAAGCCAAAACTTGTGAGGTCCCACTCACTCCAAGGCGCCTCCTGATAACAAAAATTTAGTAGTCGGCACCAGTGAGAGTCCACGTTCTTTACCACGGCAAAAACAAAACACCAAACTCCATATAATTGAACATTCACTCCTTTTGTAAAAACATTTCAATTGAATTTTATATTTTATTACTAGTCCCTGATGATCCGCTTCAAACACAAGGCAAACAAAAAACAAAGTCCTCAGTATTTTTAAGGTTAAGGACCCCTGAAAGAGGTATGGAGCAGGGACCCCCTACTATATACAGGTATTTTATATAAAACTGAGTTGGATATTTCACCGGGCTGATGGAGAGTGTTCACTTTCACAAAGGCAAGTCATTGCAAAAGCAACAAACACAATTGTACGGTAGGGCGCTCAGTTGCTCACCCGACAGGCGCCCCATGTAAAAAAAATAAAATTAAAAAAAAAAAAAAGAAATTAAAAAAAGGCTGTGTTCTTGATGCAGCAGCTGCAGGTTCAGTTCCTTCTCGTAACAGCAAATATCCTTAAATCTTACTACCTCACTTTTTGCCTAATTGTCATTATTGACATGGCGATCATATTTCTTGAGTATAAAAAAATCCAAATGATTTTTCTTTATCCTGCCCATCTGCTTGTAAAAACACAATCAATATGTAATACAAGATTATCTCCACAAATTGATGAGGAGGAATCTGTTGCTTAGGTGTAAAAGAGAAACTGTCGGCCCAAAATTCGTGATATACAATCAGGGTTTGTATGGTCATTAAAAACCTGGAAAAGACAGAATAAGCAAATAGCTAACATTTTGGAAAACTAATTATACCCTGAGCAATTAGGATGGTTATTTTAAAAAATGAAAGTAAAAAAAATACAGAATACATAAGTCCCACCCCAGTGCTTAAATAATTATTTGCCTCCTCTCATAAATAACGAACAGTCCCTAAGTTACATTTAAAAAACCAATTCTAATCCTGTTCTGAATTCATTATTTTTTTGATAATGTAGATTTAAAAACGCTATTATATAGCAATGAAAATAACTAATAAGCAGTATTGATGGTCGTTTAACAGTATGTGCGGTTTTTAGTATTTCCCTCAAAGTCATCGAAAGTTATTGGTACAAATGTGTATGAACCCTGAATATGTAAACTCTGTAAATATATTTGCAATCTTCCCGTCAAAACTATGGTAACGATTAATCTCGAGACTAATTTTTGATATCGCCTGTAAAATATCGAACCATAACACCCATCACAAGTTACAAGATTTAAAATTTAAGACGCGATAAATGGGTTTTATTCCTGAGAAGCTCCTCTTTTTCTGTTAAGTATACGTCGTGTCTTTAACAAACTCTGGGGCAGAAGTGGAGCGTTTGGGATGATTTTGTGCAGTTAAAAACGGATGATGATGAAGAAGAGGAGGCAGAAGATGCAGGGAGGAAGAGGCCCGCAGCGCCGCTCACCGTGGCTCGGGGTATTCTGGGTATTCTTATGCTAATCCATCGCCGGGGATGAGGCGCAGAGCAGCCAAGCAAACAATGGCAGTGGAGCCAGAAAGTCTGGCCTGCAGTCTCCCAGGCCCTGAAAGGCATGTCGGGCAGGGCGCCGACACCAACGGGGAGGCTGCTGCTGCAGCACCCAGAGGCCCGCCTGCAAGGAGGGGCCCCTGGAGGGGACGGGGAACGGGGCCAAGATGGAGGGAGAGAAAGGAAAGGAGAATTGAGAAGCAGCAGGGAGAGAAGAGGAGGAGGAGAAGGAGGAGGGGAGGCAACAAATGGAAATGGAGAATAGGGGAAGAAAGAGGAGGTAAGATGAGGAAAAAAAAGGAAGGAGGGAAGGAGGACATAAGAGACAGAAATGAAGAGGGGAAAGAGCCAAATAAAGAGAGAAAAAACGGAAATCAGTTTCTGGAAAGGAAAGGTGATGTAGAGGAGAGAAAGAAACGCAAAAAAAAGTTGGTAAAGAAAATGAAAAATGTGCTGCCTAGCAGTGGTGGAAAAAGTATGCAGAACCTTTACTCCTTTACCTTTACTCTTCACTCAAGCAAACACCCAAAACCCTCAAATTATTTGAAAAGTTAAGAAGACAAAAAAAACCCCCAAAACTCCAAATTATTACAAAATACATTAGAAAAAATACCCAGAGACTCAAAATTATAAAACAACATCCAAAAAAAAATAGAAAAAAAGGAAAAAAAATATGAAAAAAAACACCTGAAAACTTAAGATTCTTAACGGTTTTTAGTTTTCTTAAGTATCAGAGTAATCCAGTGATAGTTGTGTGTACATCAAAGGGTAAACTGCAAACAGGAACCCCTAATAGCTTATCCTGCATACTTTTAATGTTGCCAGTTAGGAGGGGGCAGTTCACCGTGTTAGTTTAGCGGTCATCCCTCCCATGTTTGTTGTTTTCCTCGAAAGGAAAGTGCAGAAAGAACATAGCACATGTAGAAATGTACAGAAATTTGACCAAAAAAAAGGTTGATATCCACTCAAGGTTGGCTTACACACTTTTTCTGGGGCTTTTGATTATTTCACAGTCGTCATGAGCAGATAAATTTGCTGACCTGCTGTTTCTAAGAACTGTCAAGCTTAATTTTTAAGACAGTAGGCAGGTTTCCATTACAGATTTGCACAAAATTTGAGCAATATTTTCAAAATGTCAGTAAAACACATTAGCGAGATGACCGCGCTTCCACTGAGTGATGTTATGCAACTTCTCCTTTCGCAATAACCTTCCCAAAAGCACGGCGATGGATGTTCAAATCATTAGCTGGTTTATTTCACCACATTAGCCGTTATTACTCCAGACACGACGTAGGCGTGTTAATGTGGAGCGGCCACGTATGAGGGATTTCTTGGAGGTGATAGTCCACGATTTCACAGAAGAATTGTAGATTCAAAACTTCTGGATGATCTGCTCAACTTTTGAAAAGTTATGTGATGCAGTTGTTCTTCCTGCTGCATCATGTGACCTATAAAAGCCAAAAGTGTTTCCATTGTAATTTTGCAAAATACGGCTTTTTTTGAATGGCCTGAAATACCACGTAAAAACTTCCTTGCGAAAAATGGGATTTTCTTCGAAATTGATGTTTCCATCAGGCGTAGTTTATATTATATTTTTTTATATGTGATTTCAATTTGCGCAATTTGAGGGTTAATGGAAACCCTCCCAGAGTGGATGAGAAAGTGCTCAGGACGATGTACAGTTTCATGACAACTGTGCAAACTTTAACTGCTGATTAAATCTCAGTGATAATCTAAGCAAACTAAGAAAATTGTTTCTCAGTTAGCTCCTTAAATTGGAGGACTTCCTGCTCAGATAACACTGTATTGATTCCACACCGGCAAAATTCATAAGTTACAGCAGCTTCAGAGTCAGAAACTAGAGAATAATGCAAAAAAAGTGATTTAAATGCTAAAACAGTTAAAATATTACAAAAACTACAAACAAGATAAAATAAAATAATAATACACCTTTCACTTATACAGTTACAGTATGTCCGCGATTGATTGTTGCACAACTGAAATGCACACATAGTGTAGTGTGTAGCATATTTACTGTAAACATACAGGAATATAGCCTGTGAGTAATATTGTGCAGTAAGCAGTCAAATTTGCAGAGTAGGAAACAGAATATATTTGAGACGTTTGACGGTATCCTTTTTGAGCTCTGACACATTACACACTATTGTCATACATTTTTTAGACTAAATAATTAATCAATAAATTGAAATCTTTTTAATCGGACAGATAAGGAGCCAGGGATGAAACTAATAACATCAAAACAAACAGTCTCAGTCCGTCCCTCCACCTCCCTCTGCTCCAATCTCACTGCACTGTTAATATTCTCCACCAGCTCCGATCCCAATCTCCCTCATTACTGCATTTATTTGTAGAGCTCAGGAGCTGTCGGTCTCCGCTGGTCCTCCAATCAGGCCTCCGTGTCGTTTATTTAGTCTGCCGCCATTCTCCCAGAGCAGGAAGTGGAGACGCATTAAGGCTTGATTATTGATGTCTGCAGTCAGTCCAGGGGAGAGCAGGAGCAGGAGGAGGAGGAGGAGGTGCGGGGAAATATTAGAGATGGATTATTAATGCCTGTAACCTCCTCTACCTCGTCCCATTACCAAGGTCCAGAGTCATTTTCCAGTATTTTAACAGCTCTTTGAGGAGCCGTAAATTTAGTAAATCATGTGGACACGAGGAGCTGGAGCTGCCTCAGAGCCGCAGCACTCTCCAAAAAAAGCTGCCCGACATTTTCATAGCGTAAAAGCTTTTTCCCAACAAACAAGCAGCCTCTTCAAACGTTTACATTGTGTTAACTGTCAGGTTGAAGGTTTAATAATACCATGTTGTGTGATGCTGTGAGTGGGATTTAGAATAGAATAGAAAATACTTTATTGATCCTGTGAGGGAAATTGTTTTGTTGTAGCAGCAAATAAGAGAGCAGCAACTGAATGAAATATTCATTAAAAGGGGCAAAAAATGCATATATATATATATATATAAGTAGCCCCTCACTGAAAAGAGACATCAATCACATCATTTATGTGCCATTAAGATTGAGTTATTGTTATTATAAGATTGTCATTGGCAGTTCATGTCAGTGTCAGTAAAGGTAATAATAATAGTAATTAAACATTAACCCGACTCGATTCAGCCCACGGGAGTTTTAAGAAATTACGGCCTGACTCAGCCCAGTGGGGTTCGGGCAGACAATCAGAGCTCTAGGAGGGATTTACGACACTTTGAGACATGTTTTTGTGTTTATTATTGTATCTGTGTCTTCCAGACGACATTTATTTTTAGGAGTAAATTAGAGGTTGTAACTGAAGCACAAAACCTTTTGAGTACAGAACAGATTGTGTTTGTTGCGGCAAGTAAACACACTCTCAGGTGTTAAAAGTTGGTTCTGTTTTGTCAAAAGAAACACAAATGTTAAAGACAAATGTAGAAATGTTGATCAAAGTATTGTTATGTTACTCAGAATCACAATCAGGTTTATTGACAGGTATTTTTTTACATACATACTGCAGAAACATAGTAAGAGAAAATAAAAATGACAGTATGAACTGCAAAAGGAAGCATAAATATGTAAGAGAAAAAATTACGTCATAAAAAGTTTTAAAATGAAAATAAAAGAGAGCATGAGATGCGCTGCTGCAAACCGCGATTTTCATAATGGATTAATCGACCGATTATTTTCCTGCCTATTTACTTAATTTATAAAATACCAAAACAAAGTGGAAAAAATGTCTGTCAGTACCACCATGTTACTAAAACCTAAATATATATACAATTAAAAATGATTGATAACAGAGAAAAGCAACAAATAATCAATTTTGAGAAGCGGTAACCAGAGAACATTCGCCAGCTTTGCACAAAAAATTACACATTAATAATCTAAGTAGCTGATTTATCGTCTCTCAGTCACCCAGTTAATTTTGGTTCTACGTTCCCTCATTTTTGGCCAGAAAACAGTCGATTGACCAGAAAGTCTTATGGTATGAAAACAGAATATCTGCTAATAAAGACACTGAGATGTAGTCGAAAGCTCTGGAAAAATATGGACTTAATTTTTGTCAGCCATTGTTATGCTATCTGTGTTAAATTAGTGCTGAAACATATCTAAAGGTGGGAATTTGAACCTTTAACCCTTGCAGTGTCCGGGCCATGCTCTGCTTTAAAGTGGCTAAAACAATAATAATCCTAGTCATAATAAAAGTACTCTCAGTATAACTCAGACTGCAGCAGAAGCCCCCAGTCATGGCGCTGTGATATCATTTTACATAATAGTTTTTATTGCCGGCTACCTCTCCAGCCAGATGAAAAGTTATTATACCCAGAAGCCTTTAAAGAGCTCTCTTTCTTCTGCAAGTTTTAACCCACTGCTTGGGTTTCTATCTCACCAAATTTCCCAGCATCCCCGGAGCGGTGTGACCTCAAATTCCTTCCCCTGAGGGGGGCCGGCCATGGCTCAGTGGTTCCCTATAAGGGCGGTTTATTCTGTACAGGTGGGACCGCTAACAATACCTCCTTTCATTCCCGTCCCTCCAAGACTCTGATGTCACGTCCAGGTAGCCAGAGCAGCTACGCTACATTAACCTCGTGTTAGCTGAGGAGGGAGACGGCACGGAACAAGACAGACTGGGACAGGACAGACCCGTGTGCAGACAATGTGTCTCTGCAGTGAAAGGATGCAGTTTGAATCCCACAGAAGGAGAGAAAGTGTGAGAACAAGAACAGATTTACGTATATCAAACCTTTTATTTACCCTTTAATAGTACACACACTTGTGTTGCACAAAATGCACTTTTCAAAATCAAGTTTTTAAAAATTATTATACATTAATTTTTAATGTCTACTTTATAAACCAACATCAGTGCTAATCATAAATTATCAAATATTCATTAATTTTCAGAATTTTAACCCTTTAAATGCCTTTTTTTTCATGATGCCACTATGTTTTTAGATTAAAAAAAAATCAATAAAATACATGCAAAGTAGATTTTCTTTTATTGCAGCCCAGGATATGTCAAATATTAGCAGCAAGACTGATTTTTATGCATTACCTTTTTTTTGTGTATGGACAGAGCCTGGTGTGCCTCCGACTGCTTGTCAGCAGTTGTGACACTTTAAAAGACAGTTATCATTACAACAATCTGTGTCCAGTGTTCTAAATTAGTTTGTTAAATTTTATTTTGCGATGAAATAAGCGTCCGCATTTTATGGAAGATATTTAAAATCACCTGCTCTGTGCTGCCCTCGCGGTGAGCTGCGGGGGGCTCCGGTGCTGCTCAAACGGACACAGAAATGACTCGACTCAGTAAATAAACGCGTTAATAACTAAAATCATAATTCCTCACACTGTGTGTGTGTGTGACAGGTGAAGCAGCAGGATCACAAACACTGAAATAGCATTCATTCTCTGCAAAAAACAACCTGGAGCCGGTGAAGGACTCAAGATCTTTAAAAATAGCAAAATCACTAACATGGATGAATCATATTAGGGGTCGACCGATATTGTTTTTTCAGGGCCGATACAAATCCAATTATTAATAGTCAATGAGACAGAAAACAGATATTTGAAACCGAAATGCATTTACAACAAAAATGAAAATCTTTCTGACAATATTTAGAATTTGCAATATAACAAACTACAACACAAAACTTTGTTTAAATGCCTTTAGCAAATGTTAAATCAAAACTGAGACTTTCAACATCATACACAGCAAGTTCCCTGCAACTTTTTTTTTATAAAGTCACATGAAAATTTTATTAAAAAATAGAGTAAATAAAAATAACTCCCTGAGGTCTTACAAAGTAAACGTTCCCCCCATGCTGACACTTTCTTTTCACTTTTTATCTATGATTATTAAAGTAAAATGCTGATATCGGCCCCAATAATTGGCCAGGCTGATAATCTGTTGACCCCTACATCTTCATATAATTATTATTATTCGTTATTATTACTCTTATAAGTTATGATTTGTCCACAACAATCCTTTTAGCTCTGTTGTGTAAAAGCTAAATCTAAAAATAAACATTGTGTCTGATAAATGTTGTGCGGGAATTAGTACAGTAATTTCCTGTAGTGAAGTCACATAAAACGGAAACGCTCGCTCAAAGTACCGAAGGTTTGTATTAACTCCTGATTATTTGGAGATCCGCTTGTGAACATCTTAACCTGTCGTGAACATCGTACAGTTAGTCGTCCATATCTGAAGAACATGAGTCGACAGAAATGAGACACTGCTATCTGCATTTTTAAAAAAACGCTGTATCGTCTCTGTTAACTTCTGCTGCTGAGTGAAGAAGAAGGAGTTTGTTGTTTGAGTGAGAAGCAGACGTAGGATTAGAGACAAGTTTGAACACGAGGAGGAAGAGGAGGAGGAGGAGGAGGAGGAGGAGGAGGAGTGAAAGTTACCTGACACCCAGAGGGTTTACAGAATCGTGCATTTTATCTCTTGAAGGAACGTTTTATTTCTGTGAGTTGACAGATGTAATTGTTTGTTGTCTCTCGGCCTGCGGTGAGACTTTCTGTGAGTTTTTGAGTGTTGACGGAGTCTCCACGACACTCACCGGTTTTATATATACTTTACGTAAATGTGCTTTCAAAGGGAAGTTGATGTGTCGGTTGATTTAGGAAGGGTGTGTGTGGAGGACGGGGGCAGCTTCCTGTCTTGGGGGCTCACAACAGACGGTCCTTCCTGAACCTGCCTCGTCTTGTCCTCCCTCCTTCAGTCTGAATATGTCTTTGTGTGTGTGTGTGTGTGTGTGTGTGTGTGTGTGTGTGTGTGTGTGTGTGTGTGTTAGTTATCTCTGCGTCCTGCTGCTGCTGTTGTTGGTCTCTAAATGGAGCAAAGAGCTACAAACAAACTTCAGGTTTTGTTGTGGCAGCGAGGTGAAGATATTTCCACTTCTGTTATCGACACAGCGACGCCGACACACAGACAGCACTCACCCACTCCCACATACAGTATCACAACACACACACACACACACCTACACACTTTAATCCTCCTTCTCTCTCATGCACATTTCTTATCTGTACTCATGGGTTTGAATATGTGCACCTATGATTAAAGAAAGGACTATCTTACCCTTTTTTAACCTGAAATTTAAGCTGCTGGATAATCGCTGTGTGGGCATCATGAGATCTGATTGCTTCCAACGTGACTAAAAGAGAAAAATGTCACTGGAACTTCAAACAACAAGTCCGAGAAAAGTTTGATGTTTTGCGATATGTTGTCTCAGAAGTAATAGTGTTAAATGACATTTGAGATCAGTTTTTTAATTGTTTTTTTCATTGCAGCATGCCAAGATACATCTCATGTCTTGTGCCTGCACAAAAATCATTGGTAAACAAACAAATTGGCACATTTGGCAATATATAGCTGCTCATCACATATCCCCAACCCCCACCTCACTCGTGGCGACCCCCCACCCCAAAGATATCTATAAACACAAATTCAGGGGGGGGAAAAAGTGCATTAAATAATATTATCGTCATTTTGAGACCATTTTATTCCACCTCCCTTTTTTTTACACCTCTGCCTCGGTGTCTCCAAACATCCTCTCCGCTCTCACTTTCCACCGGTGTCTGAACGTGCGCTCCGAATGTGCGCTCCGTCCTCATTCTCCGCCGGTGTCTCCACCGGTGTCCGCTCCACTCTCAGTCTCCATTGGTGTTATCGAAGATGGCCCCTTAATGAAGTTTCACTTTGATAATGTTTTTGCTTTGTCTGACTATCTTTCTTAAACTTGGGAAAAAAGGAGGAGAAAAGTTATGTATAACTTCTAGTTTTACTACATCAGCAAGATGGTATCTGTAGTTGGTAATTTTTAAGACTTTGTAAAAGTTTTTACTCTCCCCTGTAAGTTATCCTGAATTGTCTTGTGTTGAGTGATGCAGCTAAAAAAAGATGACGGTGAAAATGAGATTTGATTAATCATCACTGTTTCAGAGACAGCCTGAGTAAAAATAAGGTAAATTCTGATAGAGTAAGTCTCGGAGAAGAGTCTCTGGTTCGAGCAGCAGAAGGCGGTGGTTTGTTTCGGCTGCGGCTGTGTCCCTCTCTATCCCCCTCGTCTTCAGTGAGCTGTGACCCGCTGACCCCTGCCGGCCCGGCACTGGCCTCCGACTGTCCAACTAACTACCAAATTATTTGTCCAGGGATGTTCTGCAAATTACAGGCGCTGGCCCTGCGCAGCGCTGATAACGGCATGTTGCAATTAGTGGGCGCCGAGAGGGATGTGTGCGTGTGTGTATGTGTGTGTGTGAGAGAGTGAGTGAGAGTGAATTAGTGGTGATGCGTGGCCGGTGTCTGTCACTTTTCATTTGCCCGAGGGGGACAAAGAGGTCCGACCTGTGACCCACTTTTCACACATCTCTGGCTGAGGAGGCCGAGAACAAAGACACACACACACACACGCACACGGAATACCATACAGGCCCTGGCGAGTGTACATGAGTAAGTGTGTGCATGTGTGTATTATTGGGAGTGAATGAAGGGGAGTGTAGTGGGATGTGAGACAGTAAAAGTGTGTGAACGAGTGCCAAGTTAGGGGATCTTTGTGAGGAGCATTATCAGTTTTAAACCAGCGTAGTGAGGACAGACTGCACCGTGAGGACAGTTTGGTCCTCACTTCAAAGGACTGTTTGAAGGAACCATCACAAAAGTGTAGAAAGCAGGCGGGCGTCCGTTACAGAATTGCGCAAAATTTATTTGTGGATAAAAACAATTGTATAATAATCCAATAAGTGATGTTACGCAACTTCTTCTCTGTTGACAACATTCCGGTAACCATGGCGATGGATGTTCAAAACATTAGCAGGTTTATTTCTATTGCAGCCTCCGCACTTGCCGTCATTATGTCCAGTCCAAGGTGATGTAGGTGTGTCATGCGAGTGATAATGGAAAGGCGAGCTCCTTATACGTGAGAACGGCCACGTATGAGGGACTTCTGGTGGATGACAGTCCACGATTTCGCAGAGGAATTGTGGAACCAAAACTTCCCGATGATTAGATGAGTTATGTGATGCAATAACAGCTCTTGTAGCTCCTGCTGCATCATGAGGGAGCCAGTTCATATCCAAAAAGACATAGCCATAGCATCATTTGACCTTAAAAGTTTTTGTGCGATGACTTGCCTTTTTTTCCAAAATTGATCTGTTTGCATTTGAGTCCTCACTAACATTTGTGGTAGAAGTTATAGTGTAAATTTACATACATACGCATACACATCTTTTTTTTTTTTTTTTAAGTTTTCGAGGAAAAAAGTGAAAAAACAAACAAAAAGACAAGGGGACTCTTGGAAATCTCGAGTTTTCTTCCAGGCGTTTTCAGGCAGCAGCTGAAAGTGCCAGCAGAGAAAATAACAAGTATAACTTTGTGCTGTTATCTGTTCATCGCTTTGGATGAAACCGTCACTAATCAGCTGATGTTAAACTCTGTTTCCTCCTCCTCAGGGTTTTGGACCCAAAGAGCCAGTGAGACAGAAGACGACCTGATATTGTGATATCACCCTCCTGTGTGTCCCCTCCACCCCTGCTGTTCCTCTTCCAGCTGACCATCCTTCTCACCGAGGCCTCGTGTGGCGGGCCCGAGCTCCTCCCCGACTCCCCCGCGCTCCCTCGACTCCCACTGTGGATTAAAGATTCTTATCAGGACTCTGAGCATCAGCTGACCAGGAGCTCCTGATCACAAAGGACGGCCCAGTCTGGGCCCAGTTCCGGTCCAGTCTCAGTCCAGTCTCTGCTGCAGGATGGCAGGTGTACCGTTCTGTTTGGCTGCGATGGCCGCCGCTCTCCTGCTCACCCTCAGAGCTGACGGTAAGACATTTGAAATCCATTTTTACTACCAGACACACACAGTTCTCCGTTTATATATTCTGTATTACACTTTATCTCATTTGCTCTCAGTTTGTGTCTTTTGATGAACTTTGTCACAGAATTATGTCAAAAAAACACATGAAGCAATGGCAAAGTACGCTATGGTAAATATATTTCTCTGCGGCTGTGTTTCAGGCCGGAAGAAATATTTGTAACACGTTAAGATCTCACAGGAGTCACAGGACTCTGTGTACCGATTGGCTGCAAGTTGTCTCTGTTCACAATTGTCAGCTAAAAGCTTCGGTACCTTCAGTTTGGCAGCACTTCACCACAAAATCCCGTGGCTGCAGCTCGCCACAGGCCACCTCTCGCTGCTGCTTGGTGTGTTTTCTGCTTTATATAGAAATAAAAAAAAAACACATTTGATTTTGCTGTTCAAAGAATTAAATCGTTGCTACTCATCACTATGACTTTGACCTCCATACACACCAGATATGAAAGTGCTTGCAAAGAATAAAAAATATTAAGGTTATTTAAATCAAGTTTATTTTTTAGAAGTTTCAATGGAATTAAAATGTGTAAAAAGACCAGTTTCTCAGTTTATGTTGCATGATCTTTGAACTTTATGAACTTTGACCCTCAAGTTGATATGATCTGTCATTCAGCCGCACTGTTTACAAAGTGAGCAATTCAACATTTGACAGATGATTGATATGTAACTGACCAGTTTAAGTAAGATGTTTGAGCTGTCGCATGATCAAGCGCTTTAGGGACTTTTGGTTTTAAGGACGAGGAAAGTATCGTATGCTTCCCTTTGCAAGCATGTTGAATTTCGGAGGGGTTAGAGGGGTTTGATACAGCATAGTATCACAATACTTGCATTGCAATATAGTATTGATACACGGATGCCAAGTATCACATTTTTTATTATATACATTTTTAATATTGCAGATACAAATAAAACATTTGGTCACCTGCTAGAGTAAAAAATGCTATTTCAGTCCACGAGATGCATGTTGCTGCGATGAAAATGACTGTAGCGCATTGAACAGACTGAGATCTATTTTTATCTAATAAGAAAACATTTTTTGTTTATTTGCATTTGAAAAACTGCAATAAATATATAGCAATATATGCTCTTGCAATACTCACCCTATCGCAAAACATTTAAATTGGCAATAATATTATATTGTGACCTAAGAATTAGGATGATATTAAATCAGGGGGCCTCTGATGAATTTAGTGCTTTCATGTACAATATTTAAAATACTGGTCCAGATTAGATACAGCAGATGATTACAAGTAATATTTGAACTGATTACTAATTAAACATGTACCTTTTGATTTTTCTCATATATATCTAATGGATTGTGACTATGAATGTATGAAAAAACGTATATTTTGCATGGCCAGGGCGTTTAAAGACTCCGTATTGACCCAAATATACGAGAAGAGCTTGTTTTTTAAAGTAGATGTTAAATTACATTCAAGGACAAGAAAAGTTTTCTCCAGTTCAAAGCAGCAGCTGAAAGTGTGAACAGAGAAAACAACTATTTAATCATCTTACAGATTGTATGTCTGCTGCGGCTTAATCCGTTCATCACTTTGGATCAAACCCGTCACTCATCAGTTAGTAGTTTATGAAAGCCTGTGTAACGTGTTTTACTGCCAAGTCGGTCATAAATTCCTGACAAGTGAAACTGAGACTGAATCATCTGACAAAAAGCCAAAAACTCCGATGTCACAGATGACGAGAAGCAAAAAAAGAAAGTCTGAAAAGACGCGCTACACAAGTGTGAGATTTACATTCTGCTTTATTAGAAGTATCTCTGATCAGTTTGGGAAATCTCTCCTCTGTGCGATCACTCGATCTGTGAAATGCATAAAAATCAACATCCACTCACGACTGCTTCTTCAACTCAAAGCTGCAGCTCAACACACAAGCTCAACCATGAGCCGCTCAGTTATTCATTAACCCTTCAGTTTGTTTTCAGCGAGATAAGCGGCACATTAACATAAAAAGTCACGACGCCCCTCCTCTGTAATCAGCTCCCCCTCCCTGTGCACACAGATCTGTATCGCAGGCCTTTTGTCAAAGCTGTGATTAAGTGTCAATTGGCTGATAATGGAGAGACTTTAGAAATGAAGCTGTGTTAACAATAGATACAAAGTCGGGGACGTTTTCACTCCTAAAGAACTTATTTATTCTAACATAGATGATCATGTGTTTGGGAAGCTTTTGGCAGAGATTTGTTGATTTACTGTTTTCTTAAAGTTGTGTTTTGTCACGAAACGGCCTGTTTCAGATTGAACTAAGAGGATAAAAGTTGCAGAATATAATGCTTTATTTCCAGCAGCAGTTAGACTTAGCTTCATTACAATTAAGATTTAATATTTTAAGGCATTTATTTTTTGTTTATTTGCATTAGTTGTTACCTGGGCACTAGCTAACCTTGAATCCTGTTTTAAACATTTAAGTGGAATTTAAAAAGATTTCCACTTTAGTTTTCACTTCATATTTGTAATTTATCATGCAGCTTCTTCCAATGCGAGCGGTTGCTGCTTTTCATACTTTTATATTTTCTTATTTGTTTGTTTTTTTGGGGTTTTTTTTTGGTGTGTAAGTGTGTTTGAGGGATTTATTAATGTAGGGTATCATTTCTGCTGTTACCAGTGACAAAACAGTTACTTTAAAAATGTTACCGCTGCCAGAGCAACACTCAAAAAGAATGTCTTTTTTTTAATTGCAAAGGCAAATTTGAACTTGAAAGTGAAAAATATCTTACATCTTAACACTTAAAAGTATACATAAATATTTAATTATGAATAAATAGAAAGTACTATTAACAAGCTAACATAACGCATTGATATAACAAAACCAAACTACAACATTTACATTGATAACAGCAAAACAAATTTCAAGTTGGGATAAATAACTGGACCTTCAAGACATCACTTTAAAATGTGTTGTATTTTGTCATAAAATAATGAAAACAAGCATTTGTTGCCACCCTGCCTTGAATCTAACAACACTGACATCGTGCGTATGATGTATGAAAAACATTGCATAGAAAAACTGATAATTAAAACATGCAAACAAAATGCTTTTTCCACCCAACTTCAAAGTTTCTCCTGATCATAGTGCAGGCTGTAAGATCTGAAGATGTTTTCATGTTGTTCAGATTGTAAAGCTCCGTTTTTGGGTGTAAACATGATGGTTTATTGTGTTCATAACAGCAAAAAGAGAGGAAAACATGCATTTTTTTCTCCCAGATGTTGTCAGTACAGTGTGGATGTGTTCATAAAAACTGCAGCTCTGAACATGAGAAAGGTCACCTTCTGACCTGCAAACACACACAGAGCAGGCTGATAAGAGCAGGGCGGTGTTCAGCTGAGTGTTACTGACTGATTGTGTCAGACTGTGTGATATCAGTCACACACACACACACACACACACACACACACACAGAGTTATCTGTGGAGGAAAAGGAGAGACTGTTTCTGTCGTCTTATCAAACTATTTTTTCCACTCACATCTTCACCTGTTGACTTCAGCTTCACTTCTTTTGCGTCAAATTTCTCTTTTAAATAAATAAAAAACATAAATGCATCCACCCAAAAAACCCCTCAACACTAAAACAATCATTTTGTTGTCAGCTGACTTTTTTATTTCCCCATATTTCGGCCCTGTGAAACGCTCTCGGCCCCGTCCACCGCTCCCCCCTGCAGGAAGCTGTTGAACTGATTGTTGCCGCTCTCACTTCCCCTCTGCACATTAACCATTTCCTGTATGGCGCTGTACGAGCTGTCAGCGGCGCTAAATGCTCCAAACAGCCATTGTTCTCCGGAAATATCCGGCAGTCCCTCTGGAGACATATTCACCCTTTGAAAGAGTGTTTGTTTCCACTCTGACAAGAAAGTCACTCAACACCGCACGGCTGATTCACACTTCCACTACGTGTTTCTTGAATCTGATTTTTATGTTTTATGAGGTTTTTTATGAGAGTGCTGGGTGATATTGGCTGAAACTTACATTGCAGTATTTTAGGCTATATCTTGGTATTTTTAAATCTCCTCCAAAGCCCTTCACTAATGCTAGAGCTGAGAGACAGAATCGAACATTACCACTTTGAGATGAAATAGTTACCGAGCCGAGGGACAGAGAGGTGGCGCAGGATGTCGTCTGGATCACGTTCTCTGATCATCAGCTGCGTGTCGTCCTCTCCTGTCGCCCTGCAGAAGTGATGACGGCTCGTAACAAGAGAAAACCAGCCTGTCCTCTGTCCTGATCTCCAGCCTGCAGCAACTTAACAGGGCATCCAAAAAAAAATCCTCTGAATCTCTGTGCTGATGTTTCGGATGTTTAGTATGAGAGCACAGTGCAGGACAGTATACAGCACAAACACTACTACAGATTTCTTGTAGTTCAGGTTTAAAAGAGGCAGTTTTGGGGGGAAATGTGAATTTATTATCTTAATAATTCTCTTTGCAAAATGAAGATTGAAGTGCGATTACTCTGAATTCTGAGATTCCCAAATATTTCAGCCGTTGTCAGATATCAACTGTGAGGCGTTTAGGGTTGATGCTGTTATTCTGGATTGACTGATTCGAGTCGTACACGTGCTCTCCCTCCCCTGTTTCCAAGGGCGGGGGAGTGAGAGGAGCAGAGGGAGGTGACACTGAGCGTCCTCTCGAGGTTTCAGTGTGGTTGACAGCTGATCTGTCCTCTTTCTGTCCTCCTCCCTCGCCTCTTTTCTTATTTGTCCCTGACTGGAGGAGCAGCAGGATGCGTTTGCCCTCTGCAGGCTTAAAGCTTAACAGTGCTTCAGATTCTGAGGCGCTCATTTGCAGACAAAGTCCCCGACAGGTCGAGATATTTCACCTTCTAGATATCAGGGCAGCATCTTGGTTAATTTCTTTTAATAGTTCACACAAAACACTTGCATTTTTATTTATGCCAAACAAACTCAGATGTGTTTGTGATCTTGGACTTTTAATGAGGAGCTCCAAAAACTCTCAGCGAGCGGAGCATCAGGTTAATTGCTTTAGTGTGAATCAGGTGTTAAATTGAAGTCTACACAGAAATGAAACTAACCACAGTCAGCTCCCAATAAAAGAGTCTGTATTGACAGTGTTTGGATTGTGGATTGGGAGGATATCAGTGCAGCGACAGCGTGTGGCCTCCGCTGCTGAATTTGAAGTGCAACTCAGCCGTTAAGTCAATAAAATGCTAAAAACAATAAAATAAAATAGAAAAAAAAACAGAAAAAATGTCACTAAGACTAAAACTTGTACCTGCATCTAAAAAAAGTAAAGCAACACACTATAGAGGATGTAACCAACGAATATTTGGGTATATTTTAACTGGAAAAAGGCCAAAATGATTAATCTATTATCATGAGTAACATATATTTTCTGGAAAACAACTTCTCTATATACAACTGCTGTTTTTGGAAAGTTGTGATGGAGGTGGGACAGTTTCAACACCGTCCTGTCATCAGCTCTGCTGTAGAGTCACTCAGTGTTTACAGATTGTTTGTTTTTTTTACCACGCCATGCTGCACCAGACGGGTGGAGTTTATCTCCTCAGAGCGGTTCAGAGAGTGAGTCTGGTACATTTCCAACCCAGAGGAGAAGATAACCGTGACTTTTAGATACTGTTCGACCCGGCTCTCCTTCACACACGCCTCGCCTGCTCTGCTGTCGTTTAACAACATCAACTGGGACGTGGTGGGTGGTAAAAGATGCGCTTTCTGGCCTGTGTTTACCAGCTCAGCCAAATTCACTCTGCAAAAGTAGTTTTACTGAGGAAAAATCATCTAAACACTTCAAAACATGGGGAAAAAGGCAATATGCAACTTGCAAAGTGCTTTGAAAATTGAAATTGAATAAAAATATTAAATGGAGTTGTTATTATTTTTAAGCACATTTTTTACTTTTTGATTTTTTATTTGTTTTTATTTATTTGTGCTAATTTTTAGGTACATTTCTTGTAGTTTTTTAAAAAAATCTATTTATTTATTTATTTTTGCTGATTTTGGGGTAATTTCTTCCTAAGTTGCTCATTACCTTCTTCTCATATTTTTGTAAGTAATTAAGCCAATATGAACATGTGTCAAAGGGTTAATAAAGAGAGGAGGCAACAGTTTATAGACACTGTATTCAAAATCTCTTCACCAAAAGTGCCGTTTGTTGTTATCTGAATCATTTTTTCTTCAGCACATTTGATTTTTCTTTGTTACGCTTCCTCTTGGTACGTCCCTGGAGTTCGATCATGCCATCTTTATGTTTTCTGCATATTTGCCGACAGTGAGTCACTCGAGTAACTCCCCGTCGTAAAGTTTCTCTGCATGAGAGCAGAGCAGCTAACTTTGTGTCTGCAGACCACACCGGCTGCTTTAGCCCAAAACTGAGCGCCCACTTACAGCAACAGGGACATGGCGAGGCTTAAATCAAGCGCTCCTCGGTCTGCTGTAACCCACATTCCTTCCTTCATACTTTTCTTCCACACATCTGCTTAATTTCCGCACCCAAGTTAGAGAAGTTATATTTAACAACTCAGTTTGTTCTTTTGTTATCAGCTTGGGCTGCAAATGACCATCAGTTTAATTTTCGGTTAATCTGTTGATTATTTTTCTCCATCGATTAGTTGTTTGAGCGATAAAATGTCAGAAAATAGTGAAAAATGGTCCAAATTTTGCTCAAAGCCCTCAAATGTAAAATGCAAGAAATTTGGAAAAAATGAAAGGAGAGAGAATTATTTGATTTTTTTTTAAAGAGGGGGAAATATGAAGTTTTAGTTATCAGTATTATACATTTCAAATTATGTTACAGAAAGAATATAGAAAAAAGATGTTTTCATTTTTTATGTATGTATAAATATATATTTACATTTTGCTGGTCATTTCATTTTTGGGTTGTTTTTTTTTCTTTTATGCTATTATTTAGTAATTTTTCCTGTAACTTTTTACTAAGTTTTTGCTCATTTTTGGGTCATTTCTCGTTAAGTTCTCATTGCCAATTTTCTCAGTTCTCTAAGAGAAGATATATTATCAGATTACTTTGCGGTTAATTTAATAGTTTTATTTAGTACTGTTTAATTTTTTAGGATGGAAACCAAATATGATTTTTATGTATTTTTTTTCCCAATTATTCTTTTAGTGTGTAAAATATCCAAAAACGATGGCCCTCACACCTTTCTAGAGCCCAAGCTGATGTGTTCAAATGATTTTCTGTTCACCCAAAAGTCCAAACCCTAAAAATATTCACACAACAAATATTAACATGTAACAAAGGAAATCTGCAAAACTTCTCATTGAAGAAGCTTCAACCAGAGAACAAAAGGCTGCGATTATCAGAATAGTCGTCGCTTATTTCTCTTTGTTTCGACTAGTCCTTTCAGCTTTATTGATTTCTTTTTGCTGCACGTTTTATTATCAGTACGCTGCATATTTGCAGACAGTGAGTCACTCTTGAGTAACTCCCCGTCGTAAAGTTTCTCTGCACGAGAGCAGCTAACTTTGCAGACCACACCGACTGCTTTGACCCAAAACTGAGCGTCCATGTTCACCGTTTTCCCTGCAGCTGCTCGGATGTTTAAATGAGAGATCAGAGTGTTTTATCAGACTGCTACTGGACGTAAATAAACGGTGGGTCTGAAGCAGCGCTGTGACTTTAAGAGTCTGATTACCCAGCGTGCTCTCTGCCAGACCTCAGTCTCCACTCTGACTGCCGGCACAATTAAGCACACATGTGGATGGAGACAGAAACAAGAGCAGCCATTTCCAGCCTCAGCACACCCACCGTCCCTTTACTGCTCCTGCCTCCTCGCTGCAGGCACGCAATACATCTTTATTTCAGCCAATCAGAGCCGTCCGCAGCGTGAGAGGGGGGCGGGGCTGAGAGAAAAGTGTGTAACATTTTTCAGTTTTAGACAGTGATGACATTTTTTATTTTTGTTTGCGCTGATTTAAATATAAATCATGCCTGCGTCTACGTAGGACAGAAGTCACTGTGTCTCTAGAAAAACATTGTAGGTACCTCCCAACATAAAAAGATTAGTTTTTATTTATTTCATTATTATAAATTGGTTTACAGTAACAAAAAACTAATAAAATCCAAAACATAAGATCTAAAACTATATAAAATCATTTGAATAATTTCAACAAATATTTGGCTTTAGGAAATGTAACTATTGTTGTACGCGAACACACCGCGAGCTGTCTGTGATTTACTGAGGCGCTCAAAATAACGTCAACATAAACTGGTTAATGACGACCAGCTGCGCTAAAAATCATTCATATACATACACTGACTCGCCTTTACTTACGCTGTAAGTAACTTACTTAACTAGTTAGTCAACAACTTACATACTGATAAAGTCAGATAGTTGCTTACTTACATAGTTAGTTACTTACCTGGTAACTTATTTACCTACTGGCTTAGTTAATTAGTTACTTGCTTAATTACTTACTGACCGTGTAACCTGGATACTTAGTGACAAAGTTAGTAAGTTACTTCATCACTGACTTAGTTACCTACCTATATAGTCACATAGTTACTTAGTTTATAGTCACATAGACTGAGTTAGTTTGTTACTAAGTTACTCACATAAGTTACCGACATGGTTAATTTTGTTACTTACTTAATTACTTACATAGCCACTAATTTATTCAGTTAGTAACTTGTTACTTAAACAGTTGGTTAATTACTTTCTTGTTTAATGTCTTAGTTACGTAGTTACTCGGTAAGTTCATTAGTTAATTAATTTCTTACTACTTACTACCTACTTACTTGCTGACTTACTTTTTACTTAATGACATAGTTATTTAGTCACTTAGATACTTAATTAATCGTATAGCTACTTAATCATTTACCTAGTTTCTCACTGATGTAGTTAGATAATAATTTAGTTAATTACTTACCCACAAAGTCACTCAGTTACTCAGTTTATGACTTTGTCAGGTAGTTTCTTACTTGTTACTTATTCACAAAGTAGCCTACTTACTTGTTAACTGACTTAAGAAGTTACTTGCTTACTTACTGACGTAGTTAACGTTTACTCTTTTACTTTCTTAGCAAATTAGTGACTGACTGAGCGAGTTACAGGCACACAGCAAGCATTTTCCTGATTAGCTGACTGACTTACAGCTCTTGTCCCTAATGTGGCAGTTGATGTGATTGTCTTATGAAGCTCAGTTTTCTTTGTACACACAGAAACTCTAAGCTGGAGTTTTTAACATTTACACACTCATCAAACTATTATATAAAATCATTTTTTTTGTGTGGAAAGTGCAGTTTCAGTCTGATTGGAGATTTGAAACAAGAAAATGGTGATTAGTGTGGACGCAGTCTGTGGGTTGGTTTTTTAACGTGCGGGCTCGGCTCGGTGTGAGGCAGCTCATCAAAGCGTCGCTGCGAGGCGACATCAGACGATATTTCTTCTTCTTTTTCTTCAGTTTTTTTCCTCTGTACGTCTGTCAAACATGAGTCAGAGTCTGCGTTCCTGTCTGCAGAGTCACAGTCACAAACCCGTTTGAGTCTCTGGAGCTCCGTGTCTGAACCACAGCAACAGTTTTTACTTCTGTGCTGGCTGTACAGACAGACAGACAGACAGACTGTTGCCGTGGCGACCAGGCAGCTCAAAGTGTAGCTGTGCAGGTAGTTCATGTCCAGACATGACAACATGCACGTCTGCACAGCTCCCAGTGTTTTTACTTTGAGAGAGAGAGGGAGGGATGAGACAGAAGCGTTTAACACTTGATGTTTAAGAAATAGAAGTTAAAGGAAAGAAGAGAGGGAGGGATTTAAGGAGGACTGGAGATGATTAGAAGAAGGCAGTTAAGGTGGACTGATAACAGAAGGATGAACAGAGCTGCAGGAGGACGGCGAGGGATTAAGACGTCTCTTCTGTGTCTGACTCCCTTTATCTCTGCTCATTTGATAAATATTTTAAAGAATATTTTCTGTTTGATGAAGCTGATTCAGTTGATTGTTTGGCAGAAAATCTATTAATTAGCCAAACGTTAATTGTTTACTTTAAACATCCTTAACTGTGCTTATCTTCTCTGGTATCATTGTTTTTTTGTCCAATTTTTAATTTATGTTCGACATAACTTGCAGGTATACATCAGCCATTAACTGCTGTCAGTATCACAACAAATATAGATATCAGGACAATAAAAGGTGAATAAATAAACAAAACAGAACATAAAAAAATAATAATTATTAGACCTTGTCTTAATGAATTCATGGATCATGTAATGCAGCACTACCATTATGACAAAGACAGTAACAGATACAGAAAAGTAACATTAAATGAACAATTAAATAAATGATTTTCTCTATTTTTATTTATTTTTTAACTATTGTAAAGTGAATATTGTTTATCTATCTGCATTTTTCAAAAGCTTTAGTTGTTGTCCATCGAGGATTATTGGAGAGTCTGTTTTTGGTGTATAATTGTTGTTTTTGGGGGGGTAAATACATTTTATTAATGACCTCCAGTGCACATACAAGATTCACAATGTTTTGAAAAAATTAATATGCGAAGAAAACAGGGAATTAAAGAGCATGAACAAAAAGAAAGAAATAATCAGATATTTGAGTTAAAAGTCATTTAAGAAATGATTTAAAATAATAATCAGGACCAAACTTTTACATTGATGAATAACACAAACACTCAATTAAAGTAAGAGTCTTTAAAAAGACAGTTAACGAGGATAAATGGATATAATTCAATTAAGTACAAGTAAATAACTTTTTTTCATATATCCTACTCTTTTTAAAGCATCTTTGATGAAAAGTACTACATGCTATTATTATGATTATTATTATTATTATTATTCTGAAAAGTAACCGGGGTGGAGTCCTGTGTATCTGCCTGCTGTGACCTCTGACCCCGATCAGGTTACTTTTGGGTTTTGTGATGTTTTCACAGTCACCATGGAGATTTTAAAATGCCTAAAACATAAAGATTATGACGAGACGCACTCACAGTTGTTGGTGCAGTATTATTAGCCTTGATGCCGTATATGGACCTCCTCCCCCTCCTCCTCCTCCTCCTCCTCCTCCTCCTGCTGTTGTCCTGCTGATAGAGGAGGAATGTTTCACCTCCAGCAGGAGTCACTATAATAAATCTGACCTGAAGTCTGTTCTCTGAGCTCTCCGATCTGTCCCCCAATCCCCGACTGTACAGTGACCATAAATAAAGATCATTAAATGATGTTGCTTCTCTTTGTTTTGCAGTAAAAACTGAAGAACTGAGTGTCTTTGTTTATTTAAAACACAGACAGAAAATCACACTGAGAGATATAAAACTTAAACTCTGGTTTCTCCCTCCAGCTGCAGGTCAGAACCCGGACCACGTGCTGCAGGGGACGGGGGTGAAACCCGAGGCTCGGCGGCCCGGTGAGGACTCGACCATTGCGCCCGAGGACGCCGCCCGGTTCCTCAGCTGCTACTGCTCCGGACACTGTCCAGAGGACGCCACCAACAACACCTGCCAGTGAGTAGAGACGGCGGTGAATCTCTGGTAGACAGTCAGGGTGCAGGGCGATGGAAACGGTGGAATCGCAGCTGATCAGCCACAGAAAGTTAAAATCATTGTTATTGATCCATAACGACGAATCTGTGTCTCCTCAGGACCAACGGTCAGTGTTTCGCCATCATCGAGGAGGATGAGCACGGTGAGGCCATCCTCACCTCCGGATGCATGAAGTATGAAGGCTCACACTTCCAGTGCAAGGTACACACACACACACACACACACACACACACACACACACACTCACTCACATTCACACTGAAGTTTGTGTTTACATGCACAGATTAAATCAGATGTTTACATCTTTACTCGTCATCATAATTATTAATAATAATAATTATGCACAGATGAAAATAGTCACACATCAGCAACTGAAGAGTCTTTTTTTTTGTCATCTTTGTCTCTCAGAAACAGAATTCAGTCGTCTGTTGAAGTAAATAATTTAGCGGTTCTTCTTTCATTTCGTTCTTGAGATTAATTTTGGGGCTTTTAAGTATAAGATGAATTTATCAAGTGTCTCAGAATCACAGCAAGCAGCAGCGCAGTGCAGCCTGAGGCGAGCTGCCATGTAATATCTAAGGAAAGCTGCAGCAGCCGCTCCGAGCTGCACTTGTTGGATGCTGCAGCCGAGTGTGGCACAAAAGCTGGGGATAGTTTAACTTTCAGCGTCAACTCTGAGAGTTTTTGTCCTGTTTGGAGTTGTTTCCTCCTCCTGGCAAATAAAAGCTCGGCTCTGTTATATCACACTGTGTCAGGGAGGCTTCATCGATTGATCGTGCGATTGTTTTGATTGACAGGACTCTCCCAACGCTCAGACCAGGAGGACGATCGAGTGCTGCAACACCGACTTCTGCAACAGAGACCTGCAGCCCACCCTCCCCCCTCAGCCTCCCGCAGGTAACACTCACGCTCCCCCCGACAGCTGCTGCAGGTGTTTGATCGTCAGGTGAGAGCAGAGTTAAGCTCCGCTGTTTTGTTTTCCAGAAGGAAGCCCCCACTGGCTGGCCTTCCTCATCTCCATGACGGTCTGCTGCTGCACTCTGATCTGCGTCACCGTCGTCTGTTACTACAGGTACGACTTCAGCGTACCTCAGTCACAGCTATTTTTTACTATATTACTGCATACTGTATTTATTGATATACAATCTAAAAGGAATTCAACACATTTAATTACATAATGTGAAAACCTGCAGCTGCCATAGAAGTGACAGTAGCTGTTAATAAATTAGTATTCTATATTTAGAAACTTAACTCTGTGTGTGTGTGTGTGTGTGTGTGTGTGTGTGTGTGTGTGTGTGTGTCAGGTATAAGTGGCAGAGTGAGCGTCAGCGGTATCACAAGGATCTGGAGCAGGAGGTCTTCATCCCTGCTGGAGAGTCTCTCAAAGACCTCATTCACCAATCACAGAGCTCCGGCAGCGGCTCCGGGCTCCCCCTGCTGGTGAGGACACAACACTGCATTGGGAGGACACTTAACAAAAATTACATAATATGATTTGCAAACATATAGATACATACATGGGACTTCTGCAGAAGAAACGTCTGATCAGTTCAAATTTAGGAGAAAAATGTGGACACTTTTATTCCTCTGAAGTTAGACCCAACACTCAATTCTGTGTCCAGTGATCCAATCAGACGCTTTTTAGACACTAATTATTATTTTCTGAATTTCGCAGTTTGATGGCCAGATTTATGCAGAAACTAAAACTGAAAATAATTTGTCTCCTTTAAACAATTTGTTGATGTTTTTTAATATCAGCAAGTGTTTTATAAATTGATGATGCAGTACTTAAGTGTATAAAAATGTCCACGTTCCTCCACAAAACCTTTATTTTTATTAACAAACCAAAGTTCTTAATGCTGCATATAAACTGTCTGAATGAAACACAGTTTAATCTTTTTACACGAGGAACTTTGCAAATTCTCTTCAGGCAAAGCGAAAAAGGTTAAAGGTTAAGAAGTCTATTGAAAATGACCCAAAAATGTGTTTTCTGTACTTTTTTGGGGAGGGGGTGGGATTATAAATTAAATTATAAATAGATAAATTAGATTATAAATAAAAGTAGGACTGCAGCAAAGACTTATTTTCCTTATTCATTATTCTGCTGATTATTTTCAAAATTAACTGATTTTCCTTTAAAATGTCAGAAACTAGTGACTTCAGATGTTTGTTGGTCAACAGTCTAAAACATATTTAATTTGTAGTGATATAACAGGAAAAAAAAGAACAACCTTGCACTGAACAAGCACATATTAAGCGTCAATATTAATCAGTTATCGATATATTTGCAGATTAATTTTCTGTCAATCAAGTTATCATAATAATCTAATTGTTTCAGCGCTTAAAAAAAGATGTCGGGACTATTTTAAGTGAAAGTGCTTCACTTTCTTGTTTCTGTCATTTTTTTAATTTTATTTCGTGCACTCGTTATTTTAATGAATTTGAGGTAAATCAGCAGCTGAGATTCGACTCAAATCCGACAAAAAAAACCAATATCACTAAACCCCAACTTGTTGTTCTCTCGTCCGCTCAGGTGCAGCGGACGATCGCCAAGCAGATCCAGATGGTCCGTCAGATCGGTAAGGGGAGGTACGGCGAGGTGTGGCTGGGCCGCTGGAGGGGAGAGAAGGTGGCCGTCAAAGTCTTCTTCACCCGCGAGGAAGCCAGCTGGTTCAGAGAGACGGAGATCTACCAGACGGTCCTGATGAGACACGAAAACATCCTCGGTAACAAAGCACATCTCACTTCACTGATCGTCATTATCGGGCGCAAACCCCGCATCTCCACATTTCCCTGTTTTCTGAAATGATGAATGAAATATATTTAAAAAGCTTGCGACCAAAACTCCTTTCTCCATTGGATCCTTTTAAAAAACACAGTGTTTTTTTTCTAATTCCTGAAAAATAGCAATTTCGGAGGTTTGTGCCCGACAGCAGCGATACACAGCAGGTTCTGTCAGAGCGAGTACAAAGTCGAGAGAAGTAACAAAACTCAATAAAACTGTGAGCTCAGAGCGACAGACGAAGACTGCAGGACTCCAGGACCGATCAATACCGCCATTGATTTTTAATTTGGTTGATGATTTAAAACTAATGACGGCGTCGCCTGTCGTCTGATGGGACGCGACGACGACACGCTGCTCAGGCTATGATCCGTCCTCGCTCCCCAGAGTGCACTGGACAGAAAACTGAACCTGACGGAGCTAAAATTTAGTTTAAGTGAGTCGTGTGGCTCAGAAATCCAACAAAATCGGGCTCACATCGTAAAGTGTGTGAGGAGCCTTTATTGTGAAGTCTTAATATAGAAATAAAGAGATATTAAACACATGATTTAAATACTGTTAAACAGGGTAGAATTATAGAAATAACATTTAAAATCAAATAAAAGGAAATATAAATAAACTCAGTCCTTAAATCTCATATTATCACATATTTTAAGCTGCAGCCGAAGGTACTGATGACCTTCGGTCAGAGAAAATTAAATATTTTAGGGTTCCTGTGGTCAAGAAAAACCTGGAAAAGTTTGCAAAAAACAATTTTCAGGTCTGGATAACTAAATAATCCCTGAAAGTTTTGGAAAATTCATGAAATTTTGTTTCAAGTGGAAAGACCATTGGTGTAAATATTGGTGATTTAAAGAAAAACAAATCAGATTTTTTTTTTTAATATTAAGAAAAAAAAGCCATTTTTCCTTTAACCAAACATTTTTAAAGAAACAAGAACCAAAATTTCTAAAGAAAAATGACATTTTCAGTTTCACTTTGGTCTCAAAGTCATAGAAATTCTCGCAATTTTTACGAGTGTTTCCTCGTCCGCGGAGGTCTGACCCATCAATCATCTCTCTCCGGCCTGCAGGCTTCATCGCGGCCGACATCAAAGGCACCGGCGCCTTCACGCAGCTCTTCCTCATCACCGACTACCACGAGAACGGCTCTCTGTACGACTACCTCAAGCTGACCACGCTGGACACGCAGACTCTGCTGCGGCTGGCGTACTCCGCCGCCTGCGGCCTCTGCCACCTGCACACGGAGATCTACGGCACGCAGGGCAAGCCGGCCATCGCCCACCGAGACCTGAAGAGCAAGAACATCCTGATCAAGAAGAACGGCACCTGCTGCATCGCCGACCTCGGCCTCGCCGTCAAGTTCAACAGGTACGCCGTCACGCTGTGGACATGTTGAAACTGTCCTCACCGTATACACTACAGTGACATCTGCATGTGACTGACGGCGCTGTTTTTTGCGTTGCCATAGTGACACTAACGAGGTGGACGTCCCTCTGAGCACACGGGTGGGGACGAGGCGCTACATGGCCCCCGAGGTCCTGGACGAGAGCCTCAACAAGAACCACTTCCAGGCCTACATCATGGCCGACATGTACAGCTACGGCCTCGTCATCTGGGAGATGGCGAGACGCTGCGTCACCGGAGGTACACACACACACACACACACACACACACACACACACACACAAACTGTGTTTTACAGACATTAGACTGCACGGGTGTTCCTGATAAAGTGGACACTGAGTGTATGCTCATACATTTTTTTTAGATATTAACCAAAAATAGACTCAATAAAGTTTTTTTGAACTCCTGTAAGCCCGGTTTTTACTGCATTAAATGTAAAGCTGCAACAATTAGTCGATCTACACAAAATTAACTGGCATCTATTGATTGTTTCAGTAATTTTTTCAAACAAAAACACAAGAAGTTTTCTGGACTCGGCTTCGCAGAGTGAGGATTTTCTCTTTTTCTTTGGCGTAGATTGAACATTTGGATATTTTGAAACACTAATTAAACAAAACAAGATAACTAAGACGATGTAGCCTCTGAGAGTTTGTGACTTTTTCAAGGTTTTTTAAACATATTTTAGACTACTGTTGATTATTTTTGTCATATATTGTAAAAATATCGAAAAAAAAAAATGGCTTGCCGTCTTCTCAGAGGCCACTGTGATGACCTCGGTCTGCTTGTTTTGTCGTTCCAATAACTTGATTTTTTTTTTTTGTTTTTTTAATTTACTGTGACATATAACCAAAAAAGCATCAAACAGTCTAAGAATCTGAAACCGGAGAATATTTGAATCTTTTTTTTTTTGCTTGAAAAACACAATTTGACAAATTGTTGCAGCTCTAATTGAAAATCATCATCAGAGAATAATTGTTAGTTGCAGCATTAATTTAGTGTCATAAGACATTTCTGTCAGTTATTTTAGTGTGAATACTCAGCTGTGATTGGCCAGTGAAAATATTCAAATATTTCAGAGTAAACCAGCATGAAGAAGTACTCCAGTCAGTTTTTAGATTTATTAAGTGGCTCCACTTGCTGGTGAAAATATGTTACTGCAGACAGTCCTGAACATCTATCCCCATCTGAATATTTTTTTTTTTTAAATTAATTAATTAAATTAATTAATTTAAATAGCTAAGGAAAGTTACGATGGCTCAACCTTAAATTATCAATGTTAAAATAATTGGATTTATTTATATAATGCAATATTATATATATTATTTATATAATTTAATGTATATTTATTTACCTTTTTAAGATATTTTGTAAACCTTTTTTTCTATCATTTTTTTCTTCTTTTTTTGCTAAATTTCATACAATTAACAAAGGATTAATAATATTATATAATATTAACATTTTCCGTAAATTGTTTTTTTAATTTTCATTGTCTTTCTTTATTATTTGTGATGCTTCTTGTCTTGTCATGGACACAACGAGATATTTAAATATTTAATAAAGACTCGATGACATAAATGTGCCAGAAAAGTTAACCGTTTCACAAATTTTCTGACATTTTACGTATCAAAACAGTTTGTATATTATTCAACAAAGTATTAACAGTGAAAAACAGCCTTTTTAATAATTTTTGCTGTGATATTCTTTGTAATCTTGTTAGAACAGAAGTGATCCGGATGAAGGAGAAAAAAAAGTCCGTCTCAGTGAGAAAATGTGTCCTCGGGTGAGTTAACGTCTCTGTGTCTCCTCTCAGGTATCGTGGAGGACTACCAGCTGCCGTACTACGAGATGGTGCCCTCCGACCCGTCTTACGAGGACATGCTGGAGGTGGTTTTGTGTCAAAGGACTGAGACCGACCGTGTCCAACCGCTGGAACAGTGACGAGGTGACGCTCAACATTCAGACGTCGATCATTTATAAACGCAGACACAGATTTTTTACATATGATTTATTTATGAGATTTTCAAGAAATTTTTCATACAAAACTTCAAAAACACAATGTGTAAGGCCGTACACGTCCACAAGAGATAAAATGGTGGAAAACTAGACAAATAATACAGCAAAGCAAGGTTGTTTGTAGAGACAGTGACAGAAAAAATGCATGGACAAGCAGTGTAGTCGTAAAAGGTAATCATAAATAATAACTACAAGGACAACAACAGCAACAGGAAATAAGAAAACAAAAACAAACATAAAGACAAATAAACAAACAAAGACACAGATTTACTTACAAAATAAAGTATTAATACCACACTGAATACTCACAGCCTCACTTAATGATAAAATAGCTGAATTTAACTTTTCAGCATGACAGTGTCTAAAAATGACTTCACCGATATTATATTTATTATATTTATTTATTTATATTTGTGCACTTTATTCCAAACGTGTCTGACGAGAATCGAGGACACAGTCTGTCCGAGGTTTCATATCCGCTTTGTCTGCCCGAAGTCGTTTAAAGTGGACTTTTTATCCAGTTTTCAGCCACGTTTCTACGATACGCTTTCAGATCTGAGTCGTTTTTCACTATGAAGGATTCACGTCAGTGACGCCCAACTTGCTTTGTTTTGGGGCCACTTTAGCAAATTGACAGGAGGCCGGGGCCAATCACAGCAGCCCCGTACACGAGTCTGGGACTTTATCATGTTTCTAGGACTGTAGAAGGTTTCAAGGATTTTGGGACATTTCTAGGCTTTCAGGACGATTCTTGGATTTTTAGAGCATTTCCAGGATATGAGGACATTTCCAGGATATGAGGACATTTCTAGGATTTTAGTGCAAATGAGAATTTTAGGACATTTGTAGGTTTCTTGGATATTTTTGCAGTTTTAGGACATTTCTAAAATTTTGGGACATTTTGAGGATTTTAGGACATTTTGAGCATTTTAGGACATTTTGAGGTTTTAAGGGCGTTCCAAGGATTTTAGGATGTTTCTGGGCGTGTCTAGGACTTGTACTGTCTCTAACTCTGTGTGTGTGTGTGTGTGTGTGTGTGTGTGTGTTGTCCTTGTGTCTCCTCAGTGTCTCCGGGCGATGCTGAAGCTGATGTCAGAGTGCTGGGCTCATAACCCCGCCTCCCGCCTCACCATCCTCAGAGTGAAGAAGACGCTCGCCAAGATGGTGGAGTCCCAGGACATCAAGATCTGACGCCTCCCTCTTCCTCCATCTTCAGTCGCTCCAGAAACAACTGTGGACTCCTTCCTCCACCTCCTCCTCCTCCTCCAGCTCTTCCTCCCACCTGAACCCACTCAACCAGATTGGACCGGATCAGGCTCCTTCTTCACCAGGAGGAGGAAGAGGAGGAGGAGGTGGTAAATAATAAAGGACCCGATCAGGGCTGAACTGCGCATCTCCTCCTCCTCCTCCTCCTCCTCTATCTTCAGTCGCTTTGGAAACGAACTTGGGAGTCTTTGGTCCTCCTCCTCCTCCTCTTCTTCATCCCACCTGAACCCACTCAACCGGATCAGACCAAATCAGTTTGTCATGAGGAGGAAGAGGAGGAGAAGTTGGGAGATACTAAAGGACCTGTTTGAGGACAGAACTTCGCACCTCCTCCTCCTCCTCCTCCTCCTCCATCTTTAGTCTGTCTGGAAACACACAAACGGTCCCTCCGCCTCCTCCTCCCTAATCTTTGGTTCCGGAAACAAATGTGGACTCCCTCCTCCTCCTCCTCCTCCTCCTGCTGCTCCTCCTCCTCCATCTTCAGTCACTTTGGAAACGAACACAGACTCCTTCCTCGACCTCCTCCTCCCCCATCTTCAGTCAGTCTTGAAACAAACGTGGAGTCCTTCCTCCTCCTGTTGCTCCTCCTCCTCCTCCATCTTCAGTCTTTCTGAACAAATGTGGAGTCGCTCCTCCTCCTCCTCCTCTGTCTGTGCTGAGTGGCTCGTCGGGAGCGAGACAGCCGGGTTTGACGCTTTCTGTGAAAGCCAAACGAGACAATAAAGACATTTTTAATGACGGTGGCGAGAGGAGGCGGGGCGGGGAGGAGCTGCTGGCGCTCGTCGTGAACGAACACGGGAGCCGCGGCGTCACCTTCCTCCACTTCTGCCTGTTTCAAAAACGCTTAAAAAATGCCAATTTTTTGTTTTGTTTTTGTTCATTTCTCTTCAGGACTGAGTTCTCCTGCCATATTGAAATATATCTCCACTCTAAAAAGTAGAGTTAATTATAAAAAGGTACTATTATAATATGTGAATTTAAACGTGTAAATAAATGTTATCGTTAGATGCCGTGCCTACTCATGAGAGGATTATTAAATAAACCAGAACACTGTGCTGCAGTGGTGTTGACGTCCAGCCGACTCCTCAGAGACGATAACGGGAGTCACCACGGAGACGTCTACCGTCCTGTCTGTCTGTCTGTCCACATCCTGTCTGTGTGTCCTTATCTTGTCCGTCTGTCTGTCTGTCTGTCTGTCATGAGATGATCGGTTATAAAGAGGCGGAGCTGCTCTGGTGGCACAAAGAAATCTGATTGGTTGAGCTAAACCTCAGTGGGCGGAGCAAAACGACTCGAGTGTCGGTTCTAATCAAGACTTGCAGATCTGATCACAAAAAATAACAAATCAATCATGTTTTATATCGCGTTTCTCTGTGGGCCGACGTAGAAGTCGTCCTGCGTCCCTCGACAAATAACCTACGGGATTTTTCCGTTGGATTTTGGATTATTGCAGAAAATAAGATCTGTGACAAAAGAGAAGTTTATGATACAGGTGTAGTTCAGTAAGATAATCTTCACGTTTGAACATCACTGTGACTTTTTAAATCTTAAATATAGTCGGCAGAAGTAAAAAGCGCCGACATTCGGCTACATTATTCTACAAACCCGTAAAATAACAGATGATGTTCTGTTTTTCCAGTTTCCGGCTGTGATAAATGGTGTCATTTCTTGTGATTTTTTTTTTCAAAGAAAAGGTTTTCTTTAAAAATGAAAAAAAAAAGAAAAGTACCTTTTTTTTTCTTTAAAATCGACAAAATCAATTAAAAGAAAACCAAAATGCCCAAAATTCCAAAATGATAATTTCCCAGTGGTAATTTGTGTTTTTACATTTACAGCTATGATAAATGGTGTTTTTTTTGGGTGATTAAAAAAAAATCTTTTTTTTTTTTTTTTTTTATAGATATAACCAAAAATGGTTAAAGAAAGAGGCCATTTTTTTTAAATCGCCCAAAAAATCAAATGAAAAAAAAAAGAAAAGAAAAAAATTGACATAATTAAAGAACAAAAATCCTTCCTCGCAGTAAAAGAATGCAGCAAAATATATCCATTTAAAGCTGCATATCCCCAAAAACCAACATAACAAAACATAAGTCCCTCGGCTCGTCGGGTACTAATTGGTTTGTCAAAACTTGGACCGCTAACGATAAATTAGCATCATTCGCTGATGTTTAACTCGTCCAATCAGAGTTTTTCAGTCTGTTGAAGATTCATTTATTCTAAAATAAGAGTTACTTCATCCTACAGTAAGTTAAAATAAGGATTTATTTGCATTTTTGGGACAAAACTTTTGTAACAAGAATATTTGGGAAATTAGTCCAGTCAGCGTAGCTTAGCACAAAGACTGAAGAAGAGGGAAACTTTTGGTTTAGCTCCATAAAAAATGTGTATTGTATTTATGTGCGCTATCTGGTTTATGAACAGGTGTTAAAAAAAAAAGAAAAAGAAAAAGAAATGTAAAAATGAATCATTTTAGTTAGCACTGGAGCTATTTGGAGCTAGGCTAGCAGTTTCCCTTTGCTTCCAGTCTTTGTGCTAAGCTAGGCTAAACACGCCGCTCTGTACTGAACACAGAGACTCACGAAAAAGTTGAACTGTTCCTTTAAACTGTTGGGTGTGTGTGTGTGTGTGTGTGTGTGTGTGTGTGTGTGTGTGTGTGTGTGTGTGTGTGTGTGTGTGTGTGTGTGTGTGTGTGTGTGTGTGAAGCGAACCGTTCATACAGTTCATATTTAAGAGCAGTAACTTTAGTGTTTTTTCTCTGTAATAAATATGCAAGAAAAACTCCCCGTATAGGAATAATCTCTAATATGTAAATCTTTAATGTTTTTTTGTTTTGGTGTTGTTGTTGTTGTTTTGTACAGCATCTGGTTCGGTGCCTTATGAGTTTACCAAGGAAATGAAAAACTCTGTATACAGTCTGTCCAATGTAACGATTTTTAAGTAAATAACCTTATTTTAGTACACAAGCTCACAGCGTCCACTCTGCTTCTTTCACCTTTGTTTTGTTTTGTTTTGTTTTGTTTTGTTTTGTTTTGTTTTGTTTTGTTTTGTTTTGTTTTGTTTTGTTTTGTTTTGTGACTTGCAGAAGCTCAAAAGAAAAGAAAAAAGTATGTAAAATCAGCAGCAGATTAAAAATGTGGACAAAATAATAAGATTTAATGTCATAAATTTTATTAAAAAACAGTTAAAGAATCTTTGTGATTAAAAAAAAAAGTCAAAATCTGATACAAAAAAATTGTCAGATGCTCAAATTTTGACTAATCTTTACTTGCAAAATATAATTTGAATTAGTTTTATAGACATTCAAATTAAGAAAAATAAGTAAATGTAAGAATTGTCAGCAGTAGATTTCAAATTGGGTCAAAATGCAGATTTTCAATGTCATGAATAAAATAAAAAGACGGGTTATTTTAATTTGCGATGATCAGATTGTCAAATCTTTACTTGCAAATGCAAAATATAAATTTAATTTATCTCAATTAATTCATCAAAAAAATTGTAAGAAAAAAACGAAGTGAAGGTTAGTTCTGTCACACCACAAAGGTTTGATCCCAATAATGCCTCAGGGATAAATTTGTTGATTTTGATGTCACAAATTAAATTAAAAAATCACAGTCTTGACACTTTCAAGGTCAATTATGTGACAAAGTAAAACCTAGGAGAAAAATTTTGACTAATGTTTACTTGCAAGATTAAATTTTCATCAATTGTCTGTCAATCAAACAATCTGACATTAGTTATATATATTTTTATATATATATATATATATATATATATATATATATATATATATATATATATATATATATATATATATCTTAAACAATAACCTTTAATATATAAATTCAGTTGTCGGATAGTTGAGAGGACGGTTCAACATGTTCGTGATGAAATGTTTCACTTTGATTCTGCAGGTTTTTTCCGAACTGTCTGAACGTCCCACAGCTTCACCTGCCGGACAAACGGAGACACGTCGTCTCACAGACACGAGGACCAGGCGGGAAAGTCTGAGGTCAGTTTAAATCAGGGATACTGAACTTATTTTTGCAAAAAGACAGGCGGTCAGGGGCCAGTTGCAGCAGCTACATACATCTTTCTAGGATTTAAAGACATTTTTAGGATTTTAGGACATGGGGGTCTTAGCTAGGACCTCTGTGGGGTCACTGGGCCCCCTAATGGGGGCCAAATGATGCAGAAAATGTGTTTTTGGTGGTATTGGGGTTAACGCTGAAATAAAACTGAATGGTGTTGAAACTGAAAACATATTAAACAAAATTTTGGGGATTATAGATCAGAAACTCTGCTGGAAGCCCCAGAACTACCTAAATCTGTTGCTGCTCTTTATGAAATTAGTTTTTTAAGCAAGAAATGTATATTGTATATTGTACTCTCACAACGACATCTATGTCTTACAGTGCTAAAATTTGTCTAATTGCATATAAAACAAATGTTCACCCTGTAATTAAAACTTCAGATTTCAGGTTTTGGACCCTGTAATTAAATTTCAAACAGCTCTGGGGATAAAACATAAAGCCGGCTGTTCTGATTCTACAAATACAAATACTCCTATGATTCTACAAATATTTTTTAGAGTACACCACACCTTAAAATTTGTAGATGCTGGAAGTACTTTTTCAAATTGTAAACAAAACAAAAAATAGGTTTAATTGAGAGAAGGAAATTATAATTAAAGAGGATTGTTCATTTTTGGAACAAGTGTGAACGAATGTTAAATACAGATGGATTTCAGGTTTTGGAGTGAAATTACAGAACGCACTCATGGCGGAGTTTAAATTGTGTTATTGTTTTTTTTTCATAAAACTGTGCATTAAAATGTTAAATTATTTGAGATGTTACAATCGCCCCCGTCTCCCCTAACTAAGTAAATTCACTCAACTTATTTATTTAATTTTCAGTTTCGATTAGGTCGCTTTCTACTTTGAATAAACTACCTTAATTAATTTGAGAATAGCGTTGTTAATCGATGCGTTTGATAGCAGGACGCTTAAAGTCAAATTTTTGCCGATTTTTCCGATCAGGCAGATTAACGGGCTGCCCGGCCCGTGCAGACGCGGGCAGAAAACCCGTGTCCGCCTGCTGAAAGCCCTCTTCTCATGATCCGCCATTAGGAGTGAGCCTGTGGTAAGATCTGCTCTGTGTTCAAACACCGTATTTATCACTAAATAACGGCGTTAAAGACAAAACTAAAGCACCAACAGCAGGTTTAAGGTGTCGTGTGTTTCCTCGTGTAGGTGGGTTGAACGCCAGGATGCAGATTTTCGTCAAAACCCTCACGGGGAAGACTATAACCCTCGAGGTGAGTGAGCCGGGCGGCGCTGCGGGACGGTGCTCAGCTACTCCGACTTTTAATGTCAAATAAAGTCGATTATTCATCATTTAATCAACTCTGTTAACCCCTAAATCAGCTGACGGGGCTCTTATATTCGTTTACAGCCCGGCTGAGCTGATGGCGTACTTTATATATGAAGCTAAGTGGCTAAGCTAACGCTAGGTGCTAGCAGGACACCGTAAACACGTGCACAGAAAACACGGCCACAGCGTTAACGTTATTTTCACCATAAACTGACAATTAACGTCTCGCATGATAAAATAATATTGATTTTAAATGATAAGAGTCTTGTTGCTCGACATGTGATGGGAGCTGTGGCCGGAAGAAGGTGTCATGGCTGACTTGTCTCCTTTTCTGTGTTTTTCAGGTTGAGCCTTCAGATACTATTGAAAATGTCAAAGCCAAAATCCAGGACAAAGAGGGTGAGTTCATTCAAATTATTATTTGTTTTTGTGTAAAACTATAGTTGCAGATAACTCACTGATGTATTATTGCAGACAGGACACCAGCGGTGTGATGTAACTAAGTACATTTACTCAAGTATTGTACTAAAGTAGCAATTTTAAAGTACTTTTGCTTCACTATATGAAAAAGTTCCTGATACTTTTCAAATTGAGATTCATGCACACAGCAGGTTAGTAAAAGCAAGAGGATATGACTCTGATTTCAGCTCATTTCTGTGACAGTAAAGTGCTTTTAATGCTTGAATCAACAGTTGACACCTGTCAGTCAGGTACTCTGTCACTGTGTTTACATGCACCGTTTTAAATATGTCAGTATTTTTTATTTAAAAGTCTTGTAAATGGCACGTTCAGCGACTTGTATCAAATGCAGATTGTTTACTGTTTTTTTGGAATTTTTTTACCGAATCAGGCTTTTTTACAAGCAGACAAAAAAAATGGAAATACAGATTTTTGAATGAATTGCATTTTTTATTTTTCGGTCATGTAAACAAATGTAAAATGTTAATGTAAAAGAAAAAGTGTCATTGATTTACAAGCAGACAAAAAAAACCTGGAAATACAAAGAAAAATAGGAAACCTGTGTGTCTGTGTGAAAACAACCTGATTTGCATATCTGAAAAGGAGTGGGAACAAGTGCAAACGTATTATTATACACACTTTCCGATGTAGTTGTGTGGAATATGCTGGTATTAGTCCGGTTTTAGGAGCTTTCTATGTTAATGTACACAGGATATGCAGAATATGTGGTCATAATTTGGATTTTTTAAATCGTAAAAATGTGTGTGTCTGTGTGACACACCTGTGTGTCATGAACAGGTTGTGTATAAACCAACAGATTGCAGACTGAGTAGAGATAAATGCCAAAAAAATCCCTCGTTTTCAGTCGGCTGGAGAAACACGCCTGCTGTTCAACATAATGGAGAGTTTAAATATCGATCTTTTTGATGTGCACTGCAGCACCGACCTTTTCGAGAAGGTGGTTTAGGGAAGAAAGGAGTTGACGTGATCCAGCACGGCTGCAGCAGTGCTTTAGGATCCAGCACAAGCGGCTCCAGCTGCTCCACTTTTCTAAATTTTGACATCATAAATGACGTGACGTGGCGCGTTAATCAGAGTATGACTGCTGCATGTTAACAGGATATCAGTGGGATTTTAAGTTTTATCAGCCGTGTAAACAGCTTAGTGGGAATATTGTCTTTTTTTGAGTAACGGTCAGAGCCGGGCTGGTTCGTGCACATAGTCAGAGTTTTTCTGCCTGTGTCGTCCTCTCTGCAGGTATCCCTCCTGATCAGCAGAGGTTGATCTTTGCTGGAAAGCAGCTGGAGGACGGACGCACGCTGTCCGACTACAACATCCAGAAGGTGAGTTTGGGGCTGAAGATTACACGTTTTTGTCTCAGCTGAATTAAATCAGTTTTGAGTTCGAGCTATTGTTCGTACGGTCATTAAAAACCTGGAATAGTAATGAAATGAAGCCTGGAAACGTTTTGGAAAAATGACGGTAATCTGTTTCACAGACTTGTTTGAAAGACATTAATGATTGCCAGAAATTAAGGAATTTGGAAAATGTTTCTTAAAAAAATCGCCAAAATCTTAGTAAAGAAATGCAACATGTTTTTCTTCAAAAAAATGCAAAAATCTATGTCAATATATATGCCAATATATATATTTATATTACAAATATGCAAATATATATGTATATGTATATATATCCTTAAAAAATTTGACAAATTGCCTTTTTTAAATGCATTTTTTTTTTTTATTTATTTAATTTTTTTAATGGCCAAAAAAAATTAAGAAAACATTTCCTCCGAAACCATGTGGAAAGACATGCTTTCTTAAAAAATCTGCTGTAAGATAAAAATATAAATTTGGCCATTTAAGTTGCGTGTTTCCTCCACAGTGCTTACTTTTTTTTTTCATCCCCTCATAAATAACAAACAGTGCCTTAGTCATAAATATTTAGTTCTAATCCTTGTCTGAGTTTCATTTATTTTCTTTATATAATTATATATTTTTAAAAAGCTATTATATAATAATAATAATAATAATAATAATAGCTGTTAAAGAGTATCGATTAAGGTCGCGATCAGAGAATGAATGATCTTAAAAATTTTCCTGCGAGTCGTGGAAATGTGTCGGTGAAATATCTGAACCGTGTCGGCAGCTGAAGAGCTGAATGCGTCTCCTCTCCTCTGCAGGAGTCGACCCTGCACTTGGTGCTGAGGCTGCGTGGAGGTGCTAAGAAGAGGAAGAAGAAGTCTTACACCACCCCGAAGAAGAACAAGCACAAGAGGAAGAAGGTCAAGCTCGCTGTGCTCAAATACTACAAGGTACAAATACCTCAGTGCCTCACGTGTGTGACGGCGTTCAGTATCGACGTTAAACGTTTTCAATGTTAAAGAGCCGAAAATGCCGCCAGAGTTAAAGCGGACTAAACATCCAGAGTTAAATCAGAGTTTATTAAATTTTAGCCCAAATTAACTTTTGCTTCTGTCCTAAACGACAGTTTACATTTCCACGCTTTTCTTTAATTTAAATAATTTTGGTTTTTATCAAAAGCGATTCAGAGACAGAAGTATAAAATATCGTCACCTCGTTTTGCTGCAGCAGCTTGAAAACGTTTCTTTTCTCTTCAGGTGGACGAAAACGGCAAAATTCACCGGCTGAGGCGCGAGTGTCCCGCTGACGAGTGCGGCGCCGGCGTCTTCATGGCGAGCCACTTCGACCGTCACTACTGCGGGAAGTGCTGCCTCACCTACTGCTTCAACAAACCCGAGGACAAGTAGACAGGGACAGACTGAACGGCGCATGTAATAAAGACGAAACTGTTTTGACAAAATTCACAAGACTGCGTGTGTTTTCTGACGGAGAAATGTTTTCATATTGTGTTAAAGTGTGGAGTTTAAACTTTATATTAAATTTATGTTAATAATACGTTCGCTGTTCAGGCTGCGAATGGCAGCAGCTGCAAGTTTTTTTAATAAAGGTTAAATGTGTCAATAAAATATTTTAAGAAGGAAGGCGTGTGGAGCTGCAGAGTCGCTCCGGCCTGCAAACCGTGTTTCCAGACGGAGCGTGTTTGAGACAGACGCCAGCAAAATAAAAATATAAAAATAAGATATATAACTGAAAGCCTTTGAGCTCTATAATAGAAACAGTCTGTCTGTTTCTGCATTATTAGATATTTTTACATCTTAAAATATCTTAAAATGCTTCATATCCCCAAAAGTCTGCAGCCCAAACATGATGCAAGTCAACATGATGGTGTTTTTAAAAAAAGAAAAAGTTGGCCATTTTCATCAAATTATGTAAAATAAATTAAAAAAACGAATTAAATGAGCATGAGTCATTTTAGTGATGAACATTATTCCGTTTTGCATATAAACGCTCGTCTTCATGAGCAGACTGCTGAGTCATCGTTTCTCTGGCGCCGCCTCGTGGTTTAGCACCGCGCGATCCCGCGAGATGACGTCATCACAAATGTCCAAAATAATGACACCAAAGACACGAGCCTCGACTTTCTGCTGCACGAGGACAAATGTCTCAACTTCTGTCTTTTTGAAAGAGTTCAAACATAAACTCAGTATACTTTGTTCAGGGGACAGCCACAGCAGCCCCGTGTCTCTGGGATTTTAGGACATTTCAGGAATTTAAGGACATTTCTGAGGTTTTAGGACATTTCAGGGACTCAAGGACATATCTGAGGTTTTACGACATTTCAGGAATTTAAGGACATTTTTGAGGTTTAAGGACATTTCAGGAATTTAAGGACATTTCTTAGGTATTTCTAGAACTTAAGGTTTTTAGGACGTTGCTCAGATTTTAGGATGTTTCTAGAATTTAAGGGTGTTTCTGGGATTAAAGGACATTGCTCAGATTTTAGGACATTTTTGGGGATTTTGAGATGTTTTGTAGGACTTTCAAGGATTTCAGCTTTTTTTTTTTTTTTTAACTTAAGGGTTTTAGGACGTTGCTCGTATATTCGGATGTTTCTGGGACTTTAGAGTATTTCTGGGACTTTAGGATGTTTCTGGGATTTTAGAGTATTTCTGGGACTTGAGGACATTGCTCAGATTTTAGGACATTTTTGGATGTTTGTAGGACTTGAGGACATTTCTCAGGTTTCAGCATATTTGTAAAACTTTAGGGTGTTTTATAGGATTTTAGGGCATTTCTGGGACTTTAGGACATTATTCAGATGTTGGGACATTTCTAGGATTTTAGGACATTAGAGACTTAGCAGGGACATCTGTTGGCCGTGTGGAGCGTCCTCTGGTTACAGTTTATAGTTATAGTTTTTGATAAACAAACTTTATTTTGATGTTTTTGACGTTTTCTGGCAACTTATACACACTTAAAGTACTAATACAAGACCCAGCGTCAGTAATACTGCGTTAGCCACGACCCAGTTTAATCTGAACCACTGACCCCAAGGACAGCATGAGGACCTCAGAAATGTCCCCATAAGACCAGATGTCCAACTATCTCTGAGGACACACACACACACACACACACACAGAGATATACACACTCAGATACACACACTCAGCAGGTCACACAGAGGAGCCTTTGTGTCGGCTGGAGGCCTCAATCTGTGAATGACTCTACACACACACACACACACACACACACACACACACACACACACACACACACACACACACACACACACTCACACCAAACCACTCCCACCAGTCCATCAACAGAGGCCGACTGTTTACCCAGCATCCTCTCTGTCCGTCTCTTCATCATTTCTGTCTTTAGTCGCTTTTTTTTGGCGTTGACTCGTTGCTCGGACGACACTCAGACGGCAGCGTCTCGGTCTCCAGTCGCTTCTTTCAAACTGGTTTCTGACCCTTTCCAGTCCTGCTGGTGGTCCTGTCAGATTTAACCCTTTGAAACCTGAATCGATGCCAGTTTTCTTGTTCTGTGTTGAGACTCTTTTCAAAAACTATTTAACAGTTATAAACCTGAGCAGATTTTTAATTTTATTATTTATGTAATGTTTATTTAAAAGGGACACTATTTTTACAATTACTATAATTTTAAATTTTAAATTATGTTACGGAAAAAAAATAATTAATGCATTTTTTTAAAATGCATTTTTTGGCAGTCATTTCTTTGTTTATTCTTGCCTTATTTTTTTTTTTTTTTTTAAACTATTTTTTCTTTTTTATTTTAAGGTAATTTTCCTGGGTTTTTATTTTATTTTACTTATTTTGTTATTATTATTTTTTATCAATTTCTTGCTCATTTTTGGGCCATGTCTTGTTAAACTGTTCATTGTCTTCTCCCCATGTTTTTGAAAATATTAAGACCAACTGGTCCAGGTTTTAAAGGGTTAAAAACACAAAACGTAATACAGAACTCCAGATTCTGCTCAATCATTCGAGAGAAAATGTCGAGTCACTGTACATTAACGAAAAATGCGTTGACCTTTGCTGAGCCTCCTCGACACTCAGCTTCGGTGTGATGATGGAAATAAACCAGCAGGTGTCTCTGTGACTTTCAGCAGTTTGTCTTTTCGGTTGTCCTCTCACAGGAAGTCAGACTGCAGACACAGCTCTGTGAGGAGGGACTTTCAAAGGTCGGCAGGTGTTTTCAGCATGTTGCATTTTCAGAGCTCCTGATGCGCAGATTCATGAAAGTTTCTGCAGAAATAAAGATCTAACAGAGGTAAAACATTTTTTAACATGCTCTATAAAACGGTTAATTTGGCCTTTAGTGACGCTCAGCTGATGACATTTATATTGACTGTTTTCTAAGAAATAAAAAAAAACATCTGAGTATTCATTGTTGTTAATGATACATTTATTGTTATACATTATATATATGGTGGAATATTTTTGTAAATTTGATTTCTAGCTTTCCAAAGTTATGCTCAAAAAACAGCTGAGTTGTCCCTTTTGTTGTAGAGGCAGCGATGCAAAGATGATTCATTTTTAATTTTTATCAAATTTAAAAAAGGATGTTTACACTATACACTGCAGAAAAAATTACCAGTGTTACTGTTATACTGCAATAAGAAAGCTGATGATTATCATACTGTGTACATTTGCTTATCTAAGATATTAAAAAAAAAAGAGAATCTAACAAATATTTTAGTTATTTTCAAAAGGGAGACTTTTTACACATAACTGCATAAAAAAATGCTTTAAAGTCTTAATTATAGTGATAAAAACATTTGTTTAACCAACCTATTTTTATGTCTTTAAGGGTCTTTCTGACTGCTAACAATAATTCAGTAATACCCTGAAAACGTGATATTTTCTGAGACGGTTATTTTAATGTGAAAATCTCATGTTGCAGCTGTAATTCACTGTTGTTAATATCATTTATTTAATGTTATTTCATTTCATATTTGATGAACATCAGAGTTAATTTATCAAAAGTAGTGTATAATAGATATCTAAAATACATATGTGGAAATAATACTACTAATTCTACTACTAATACCATGGTTACCACTGATTTACAGTATGTTGGTATACTAACATATCACAAGAATTATAACAGTAAAATTGAATGTTTTTATTGTTTTTTTTTTACTGCTTTACAAAAACCATTAACTCAGTTTTATATGTTTAGCACTTAGGGTTGCAAAAGAGTATTTTTACACTGCGGTACTGCTACTTTTACTTCAGTAAAAGATCTGAGCACCTCTCCCACCGCTTAAAAAAATAGCCACCTCTCGTGTTTTAGCGCCTTATTATTCAAAATGTCACCAAACAAAGTTCTTGGATAATTTGGATGCACACTATATAAAAAAACATAATTACTAAAGTAACTCAGCGGTTATATTTACGCTTTAATGTTTGTGTTTTTAAACTGTCGGCTTTGGTTTTGTGAGGAAAATAATTCTGTCACAGTTTTGGATTAAAGGAGCAGAAACGAAGAGAGAAAGATGCAAAGATTCAGTGCTGACTCACAACCGCTGGCTCCGTCACGGCATATTGATCTCCTGCAGTGTGTGTGTGTGTGTGTGTGTGTGTGTGTGTGTGTGTGTGTGTGTGAGATGCTGGCCCAGCATGACACAGCTCCTTTGATTTTCAAACCTCATCTTTTCTCCCAGGATATTAAAAAAATACCATCATTGTTATTCAAGTCTGTCTTCAAACGATACGTGATGATATCAGAGTGAAACAGGAGATAGATCGATAGATAGATAGATCGATAGATAGATAGATAGATAGATAGATAGATAGATAGATAGATAGATAGATAGATAGATAGATAGATAGAGATAGATAGATAGATAGATAGATAGATAGATAGATAGATAGATAGAGAGAGATAGATAGAGAGATAGATAGATAGAGTATTTTGATGACAGTACAAGATCTGAATTCTTCTTCTGCCACTGGAATTTGCGTCATCGAGTGTGTTTACATGGTCATTAATAATCCGTTTCTGATCAGTTTTTTTGGATTATCCTTTTTGTGTGTTTGAGCATCTAAACACTGTTTTCTGTTTATGAAAAACCTGAATACAGCCGTCAGAGGATTTGAAAAGTATGAATGAAAGAAAGAAAGACGGACTGTAGACGGGTGTCCATGACAGATTTGCATAAAACACAACTGCGATTTGACTGCGTTTCCACTGAGCGATGTTTTGCGACTTTCCTCTCGTGATAACATCCAGTAACCATGGCGATGGATGTTCAAAACATAAGCAGGTTTATTTCTTTTGCAGCCGATCAAATATCGCCGTAATTTCTTTGTTTCTCAGACTTAGGAAGATCTCGGTCTCTTCCTCAGTCCACTTTTACCGAGTCATGATTGTAGAAGGTCGTGTGACTTTGTTGGACTTTTTCTTTTTCTTTGCATTTAATGATGTTTTGCATCCACAAAGTCACATCGCTGCCCCCCGGAGTTGCACATCTTATGAGCTAAAAAGCAAAAAAAGTGTTTCTATTTTGCGAAATATTCAGATCACCTGATTTACCACCTCATGCAAGCGGAAAAAAAAGATTTTTTTTTAGAAATTTGACATAAAACATAAATTATAAACATAAGAAATTGACAAAGCATAAATTATTTTACTCTTTTTAGTAGTTTTTATCAAACATTTTAACGTTTTAAATCAGGCACTCGATTACATTTTATAAGTATTGCACTTTATTGTCTGTTTCATTTGTATCTTTTTAAACTGTCGCTGTCTTTTAAATATCTGTTTTTATTTGTTTTATATATATTTTTTTGCACGCTGGTCCAGAGGTGTGTTATTTCGCTCCACCGTACGTGTTCTCGCATACGAGGATGGAAGGACAATTGATACACTTGAACTTGAACTATTTGTGCATTTTGAGGGTTAATGGAAACCTGCAGAGTGACTATTGCTGTGTCACTGTGGTGTGAACCTTTTCCTCACGTAAACAATGCATTAACACACACACACACACACACACACACACACACACACACACACACACACACACACACACACACACACAGAGTCATGCCTCGCCCACCAAAGAAATATTTCCCATGAGCCTCAGGGCAGCTCTGCAGAATATTTTCCACCAAACCAACAGCAGCAACACCTTTAATCCATGGAGATATCAAACCAGAGTCATCAACACACACACACACACACACACACACACACACACACACACACACACACACACACAACAGATGCCCATTCCTGATGTAATACGCTCAGTCAGTGTGTGTGTGTGTGTGTGTGTGTGTGTTATAAATACTCAGACAGCAGACATCAGTAGAGAAAGTAAAAATGCTGCGTAATCCTCCCCTCCTCTGTCTCTGTCTCCCAGTGCTGAAGCTGAGGTGTGTGTGTGTGTGTGTGTGTGTGTGTGTGAGTGTGTGTGTGTGAGTGTGTGAGGTCCACTTTGACTGTCAGACCTTGAGAGTGAGGACATTCAGGGTTTAAAATCAGGTTACAGTTACAGTTATGGTGCATGTTTAGGAGCTGATTCCTCGGGATAAAACCTGAATATATTTGGTATTTCGAAGCCTGATTGAAATATTTTTAAGTATTTGATATTAAGGTTGACAAAAAACTAGAAAAGAGTTCACTATTCCTACTTTTTGTGCCTTTTTTTGTTTTTGGACATAATTTACTAAAACAATTTTTACATCATAATTTTGGATTGTCTTGATGCCTTTTTGACTGTATTGAACATTGTTTGTTTACGTTCATCTTGTTCTTGTAGTTTTACTCTGAACCATTTATGATGTTTTTTAATCTGTGTGTCGTCGTCTGGTCAGGTTCTGGGTTCAAACCCGCCGCTCAGCTGAGGCCCATCTCCCCGAGTCAGCGTTGGTTTTTTCAGGGTTTGGTAATACTGTTAATTTATACTTTGTATTAATACCTGACCCTGTAATATAACTAAAGCTGTCAAATAAATGTAGTGCAGTAAAACTACAATATTTCTTTCTGATATGTGGTGGAGTAGAAGTATAAAGTAGCATAAACTGGAAATACTAAAGTAAAGTAACTTAAAACTGTACTTAAGTAACTGTAGTAAATGCACTATTGTATATGTTTGTATATGTAAATGAGAACAGCGAAATGGTGACTCTGCGTGTGTGTGTGTGTGTGTGTGTGTGTGTGTCTGTGTGTCTGTCTGTGTGTGTGTGTGTGTGTGTGTGTGTGTGTGTGTGTCACAGGCTGATGACATACAGAGTTATCTTTAGTCATCCAGCAGGGAGGCTGAGGATGATTGCAGCTGCTCGGTTGCCTAGCAACGGTTTGTTTACAGTATGTTTCAGTGGAATTAACCTTTTGAAACCTGGAGCGACATCGCTCTTCTTGTTCTGCTTTCAGACGACTTTCACAAGTATTTAAAGCTTTGAACTATGAGCAAATTGGTTCAATTTGTGTCTCTAAAAAACACAAGGAAAAAGGCAATAAGCAGCATGGATAGAAATGTTATACAAACTGCAAAAAAATAGTCAAATTACAGTTTAAAATAAAGGGGAAATGTCAAGGGAAAAAAGAAAACAGCAAGAGAAAAAACAGTTATAGCTAATTATCATAATTACATATTTAAAATTATGTAAAAGAATCATTATTTTTAAGCACTTTTTGCAGGTAATTTCCTTTTTTATTTAATTATTTTTTAAATTAATTCAGTTTTTTTTCCACAAATTTTCAGATCATTTTTTTGTACTTTCTGCTAATTTCTTGCCATTTTTGGCTCATTTCTATTGCTGCTCATTGCCTTCTTCACAAAAAAAAAAAAAAAATCTAACCAGTTGCGTTTCAAACGGTTAACAGAAAACAAATCAGCAACTATTTTGATGAGTGAAGTCAAATGTGAAGATTTGCTGCTTTTCCTTTAAATAATGTTAATCATTGTCATGTTTTAGTAATAATTTAAAAGTTTAGACTGTTGAGTGAACAAAAAACTTTTTTTTACTACTTTTACAATCTTAACAATTAACTGATTAACAGAGAAAATAATCAGCAGATTAATTCATAACGAAGATAATTATTAAGTTTGAAAATGAGCTCCAACTCAACCAACTGAAACAGTAAAATGCTGCTTTTACGTTAATTCATGAGTCACAAGGGACATTTTTTTTTAACATTTTCCTGAATACATACTTCTATTAAAGTAACATCTTTAATGCAGTACTTTTACTTGTAACAGAGTATTTTCACAGTTTGGTGTTTATACTTTGGATCTAAATACTTCCTCCATCACTGCAGCGAGTGAAGCAACAAAGACAGAAAGCGTCCGTCCACTGACAGTCAGTCAGCTCGTCCGCCCACATCCTGTTTATCACAAACATGTTGTTCTGAATATTTTCATCTGAATGATGATTAAATTAACTTGCAGCAAATATTCAAACAGGCTTCAGCCTTCGCTTCTCTCTGAGCCTTCTGTAGGTCATATGCTAGAAAAATAATGAATCATTATGTAATTTCCACTCTTACAAGTCTGTTTCCCAACTTGTTTCTGTCTTTATTTATGTGCTCGTCTATTTATTTTTCTTCTTCTTTCTGCTCTCAGGCTTTGCTTTTTTGTTTTAAGGTGGAACTGCATGTCAGCTTTCCTCTTTCGAGTCACTGATAAAAACCCAAAAACATACAAAGGAATAAATGAGCTCATCCTTTACCAGCTGCAACGTTAAAGAGACGGATGCATCCGGCTAATGCAGAAATAAATATAATCCAGTACATTATTCTGAAATTGGCCATTCTGCATAATGAGTCCTTAACCTTTGGTACTTTATTCTGATCGATGTTAATACTTTTGTACTTTTACTGGAGTAAGATGTTCAATGCAGAAATCTTATTTGAGTATTTCTACACTGTGGTATTAGTATTTTTACTTGAGTAAAAGTAGTCCGGTCACTTCTACCGCCACAGTTAACCCTTTGAAACCTGGAACTGCATCACTTTTCTTGTTCTGTGTTCAAACGCCTTTCACACGTTTTTAAAGCGTTTAACTCTGAGCATATTTGTGCGATTTCTCTCAGCAACATGGGAAAAAAGGCAATGAGCAACTTGGTGAAAATGTTCCACAAAAAGCAAGAAATTAGTAGAGTTACAAAATTACCAGAATTATGTAACTGAAATTGTGTAAAAGAATTATCTTTATTTTTAAGCACTTTTTCCTGGTTATTTGCTTTTTTTCAATATTTATGAATTAAATTTGATTTTTTTCACAGATTTTCAGATAACTTCCAGGTCATTTTTCCTTCCCCTAATTTTCAGGTAGTTTTCTTGTACTTTAAAAAAAATGTTTTTACTCATATCTTGCTATTCTGGGGTCATTTCTGAAAATAGCCCTTTTCTCTAAGGGTCTCAAAGGGTTAAAAAAAACTCATTTAAACACCAAGTTGTTTTTTTTTTTTTTTTTTTTTTTTTTAAACTTTTTTAAAGCTCTGTTTTGGGGAGAATCTGGACTGAATCTGGACAGGTCCTAGTGTTGACGTCCTCTGAGACGCTGCAGAGTTGGTATCAGCTGATCAGAGTGTTTTCTGAGTGTTTGATAGAAGGTAAACAAAGCGAGCAGCAGCAGCAGGATGGACACGCTCACATGTGCAGTGACTCATCAATGTGCTAAAAGTGACTCAGTGACGGTGACACTGCAGCGTCCTCCGGTCAGGTGACAGTTTCCAAAACGACACAAAAAACGTCTGCTGCAACACAGAGGCAACATCAGTCCGCTCTGTTTACATCCTCTCAGGGTCACAAATCAGCTCATAATATTTTACATTTTATACTGTACTTGATATCTGCTCCGTATGACGGCTGCTCGGTACTCCACTCTGAGTCCCGAGGGTCCAAACACAACGTTTCAGAAAATGAAACATCAACATCATCAGAAAAAAAACACAATTCCCAAAACAAACATCTCAGAAAACAAAACATTTCCAAAAACAAACAACATTTCAGGAGCAATAATTCCCCAAAACACTATAACCTTTCCCAAGACACTACAACTTTTCAGAAAATTAAATATTTTAGAAAACAAAACATTTAAGCAAAACAAAACAATATTTACCAAAACATTACACCCCCCCCCCAAAAAAAAATCTGAAAATAAAATAACATCTCCCAAAAAAGCTGCAACATTTCCTACAACACCACAACATTTCAGAAAACATAACAATATTCCCTAAAACAGAACATCCTTTCCCAAAATACGACATTTCCCAAAACACCACAAAATTTCTCAAAACAAAACATTTCAGAAAACAAAACATAATTTCAGAAAATACTACATTTACCAAAACAAACAGCACTTCAGGAATAATAGATCCCCAAAACGCTATAACCTTTCCTAAGACACTACAACTTTTCAGAAAACGAAACATTTAACCAAAACAAAGCAACATTTACCAAAACATTACCCCCCCACCCCAAACAAAAACCCCAAAATATTCAGAAAATAAAATAACATTTCCCAAAAACGCTGCAACATTTCCCACAACACCACAACATTTCAGAAAACATAACAATATTTTGTAAAACAACATCCTTTCCCAAAACAAAACAACATCTCAGAAAACACACAATGATGAAGCGTTTTGGTAAATGTTGTTTTGGAAAACCTCGCAGTGTTTTCTGAAATGTTTTACTTTGGAAAATGCTGTTTTGCTTTCTGAAATGTTGTCTTGTTTTCACCCTCAGGGCCACCATGCATCTCCACACCTGTTGTCCTCCACCTGTCCACCAGACTCCTGTCAGGGGACAGATTTGTCCTGCAGTCTCTAAGTTGAGTATCGCAGTAATGCAGTGTTGCATACAGAAAGTATTTGTTTATGTTCCTTTTTAACGGACGTCTTTTGTTCATTTGTGTGTCAGCTGTTGAGTCTTTAAGAGTCTGCAGACCAGGTTTCACCGCCCACGTGTTGTACCCTGATTGAAACTGTGACTTGTACTACAGTACCCATGATCCTCAGCGTCCCTTGATGAGCTGACTCAGTCTCGGCTGGATGGGAAGTTAAAACCTTGTTAACATGCTCCCAGTTTCTCAAGCACGCTCTGAAACCTGAACGCTGCAGAGAGACGATGGAGACATGTGACACCAACCAAATCTGTCCACATCTTAGATTTCATTTCCTGTCTTTAAATAAAAAAACTCAGTGTGAGACACTGGGAGACACGAGTGTCCTCACAGCCAAGAAGCTTCAAACTGTCCAAAGTTTCAGAGGCTGTAAACTGGTTTCAGTATTTCTAATCTTTCAGATTCTGTCAGTTTTTTTCTCTTTGAGTCACTAAATATAGTTAGGGTGTAAACATGTGTCTGTCCAAGCAGTTTCCCCTTTTTTATTTCTCAGATATCAGTTTCACTTTGGTGTTTCATTGTTGCAATAAATGCTGCAGTTTGACTAAGTGATGCAACCAAAATCAGTTATTGCCACAAAGAAAAAGCTGCAGCTGACCAGTTTGAATAATAAATTAATAAAATATAATAAATAAAAATAAAAATATAATAATATAATGATATAATAAAATAGGAAAATTGAATAAAACAACAAAAAAAAAATTAAAAATAAAATTAGTAAACATGGCTCCCGGCTCCAAATATAAACCTTTGTGTTTTAAAAAGAAGGCCCAGTAACGTCCCAAAACAGCTGCTGTCTGTAGTTCAGTACTCTGCCAAAATACTCCACTAAACAAAGGTTATACAGTAATGATACTAAGTAAAAACACCTGAGTATTGTTAGCAAAATGTACTCAAATGATTTAAAGTACTAAATGCAGAAAAATGTCCCCTGTGACTATTAAATTATTTAAAATAAAATAATTAGAATATTATGATTTAGGGATTCACGTGAAAGCGGGATTTTTCTTTTAAAGACATTTCTAGAATTTTAGCACGTTTTTAGGATTTTAGGGCGTCGATGGAATTTTAGGACATTTAGGGGATTTTTAATGTGTTTATAATCGTTTTTGGACAACAACGCTCTGAGGCGCAGAGGAAGAAGATACATCAGACTTTTACACGCACAATACGTGTTAGTAGAGACACATGCTGTTGGTTCATTGACGAGAAACATCACCAGACTCATCTTCGTCTCCCCTCCACCTCCTGGCTGTCCCTCCCTCACATGATCATGTTGGCCGGCTCCATATATACTCTCAGACATATATATTTACATGTTATATATAGACTCCGGCCTGTCATCAGTATGCTGTGTTACTCTATCTCTCCGACTGAAGTCCGGCTCCTCTTCAGCTCAGAGCTTCACATTTTCACCTTCAACTTTCTCTGAAGAAACTTTATTGACCTGAAAAAATAAAATAAAATAAAGTCATTTGTAGAGCATAAGACAAAATATAGTGTGAGACCAAAACGTTTTGATTTTAGGTTTTAGTTTTCAGCCACGCTTGTGTCGTGGCTCTATGTCTGTCCTTTGGTCGGCGCACCGCTTTGGTCCACACTGAAATATCTCAGCAACCACCATGATCTGACTGGTTAGATCTTTATTTCTAATGTGCCAAATAAAAAAGGAGACAAAAGTCAAATATAAGCAAGAAAAACAGCACCAAAATGCTTGGACATGTTAAGTAAATAAATGTAAGTATTTTTTGTCCAAAGTAAATACTTATCAAAAAATTTCAATTTTATAAAAAAGTTAATTTTAAAAATACATATATCTAACTGGCTTTTCTCATGACTTTTCATCCAGCGCCACCAGTCAAAATTTTGTATTATTTTTGGAAATTCTCAAATGAACTGACGAAACATTTTGTATACGTTCATGGTTCCCAGAGAATGAAGCCTAGTGAAGTCACCATGAGGCTGTCATTTGTTTTTATTGAAATATTAAAACTGCTGTTGGATGTATTGCGATGAAATGTGGTATGAAAAAAGCGGTCCATGTCAAAACTGACGGCTGTGTGCAAATTGATTTCTTGTGATCAATGGTTTGGCTTGTGATTGGTCAGACAGCGTAAACTTGATACCACTAATGCACAGACTCTGACTCCAATTTTTAAAAATGTATTTATTTATTTTTTCAGGGACTGTATGATAGTAACATTTTATGCTACCCATTACATTACATTTATGATTGTACTTTTCATGCCACATTTTTTCAAGTTTTTATTTTATTTGTAATTTATGCAAATACCTTTGGACTTTTACTTAGATTTAAAATGCAGAACTTTTACTTGAGTATTTTTCACAGTATGGTATTGCCGCTTTTACTTAACCTATAAAGTAACACATTGAAATACTGAAATTGTAGACTACTTGAGTTCGTTACTTGAATAAATGTACCGAGGCCTAGTTAGGCTTAATTTCACCACTGCTGAAATTCAGTTAAAAATCACTGGACTTAAGAATGAGCTGGTGTTTGCAATGAAAAACTTTTGTTTATAAAACGTATGTATGTAAGTATGATTTTTATGATTTTTTTTACTGTTACTGAAATATTTGAACTTTATGGTATTTCAAAGTTAAACTTTTGAGTACTTCTTGCAGTGCTGCTTGTCTTTGTATGACATGTGTTGACTGGACAGTAGGAGGGGTTGGAGTAAAAAAAAAAAAGTTTCAGTTATGTAATAAGTGCCCTGCTGGAGCTGGAGTTATGTCAGTACACAGTGAACTTTTAGCGGAGGTTTGGTGGAGGAGGTGTCCCATTACACCTCCACTCTGCTGGGCGGGGTCCGGCTCCACCTTTACGCGCTCTGATTGGCCACCGGTCACGTCACTCGGGGGTCACACGGCAGGTGATTGGTCAGCGGAGTTCCCCTTCTCAACTTCACAGAGTCCATCTCAGACTCGGGTCCGACTCGACAGTCGTGTGGCGCACTCGTCCAACTTTGCCCGGTGTCAGGAGCAGACGTACCGGAGGAGGCTACCGGTGCTGTTTCACGGCCTTTTTCCTCAGTGCAAGTTTTTTAAACGAGGTGACTGAGCCGAAAACTTGCCTGACTTGAAACTTTTTTTCCACCTCAGAAGACAGTTTTGGAAAAAAAAAAGAAAAATGGCAGACAACGAGCACGTCTCCTCCACCACTCCTCTGTTCGGCGACGAGGTGCACCACTACCAGGCCGAGCCGGACCCAGAGCCGGACAGGCCCAAACAGGACCTCTTCAGCATGGATGATATTGTGGACTTGGTCGGCGGTGCTCAGGACGCCTTGGACCGCCACTTTGCTGAAGACAGTGCGCCACGCGGCTTCACAGAGGAGCCAGAGACGATACCGGAGCCCGAACCGGAGCCAGAAGTCAAAGAACCGGAGCCAGAGGTAGAAACTGCCATCCCAGACTCCACCACATTTTCTTTTGTTCCTGACACCCCTTCTTTAATCGCCGAGGAGCCCGAAGTTGTCGCCCCCAAAGCTGAACCCGAGAGCACAAAGATCGTACCGGAGCCACAGGCTGCCCCCGAGCCAGAACCTTCCCCGGCGAGCGACGCCCTCCCCGCGGCTGAACCCCGGAAAGCAGCCCCAGCCCCCGCAGAGGCAGCAGAGCAACCTGCGGTGACAGAGGAACCACCGGCTCCAGCATCTTGTGAGTATTTGACGGGGAAACATCATTTTAAATCAACATGGAAGCGAGGTTTTAGTCATTTAAACAGATTTTCAGATATATTTCGACTATTATTAAGTGTGAAATTTTGCTAAAACGGCTTTTAACGGTAATTTTCCATCTTTCTGTAACGTTTATTTGAACGAGGTTAGCATCGTGTGCGTCAAGACGCCGACATACAGATAAAAAGTGGGTATGAATTGCCAAAATTGTCGGCTTTGCAAACTTATTTCAGCATTAAATCGTTTAAAAATGAGTTTTTTTGTTGTTGTTCACATTTGACATTTTTGTTCCGTCACGGTGAGGTTAGCCGGTTAGCGGGCTAGTGATGCTACTCCTGAGGGGAGCGGATTCATCATTAAGCTAACCTGCGTTATGACAGTTGGATGTCCTGTGAATGGACAAAACACATATTTAACCACACGTGTTCATACAGTGTGATAAAATAAGCACCGTCGGGTGATTTTGTGCAGATTCACGCTGAATAAGCTAACAGGTTAGCCCAGTTTTTGCTGTGTTGTAGGAATGCGGCCCACCTGTTTTGACAAATAAACGGCAGGAAGCATAATGTGAACTGTTGCCTGCATGAGGCGGCAATAATGCACCATTTTTTTGCCTTCAGCCTTGTGTTAACAACCTGCGCATTCAACCTGATACACTTTATGTATTAATTTAACATTTTACATTGATATATTTAATTTGTTTCGCCGTTATTTTTGTCATAACTGTGTCAGACTCAGCAGCGCCCATCTGCTCTGTGCCGCTACCCGCTGCGTGACCGCGGTTGCTAACGCCAAGTTCCATGATCGGACACGGCGTTATAAGTAATTTTTGTTAGTTTAAGTACAAACAACAAATAATAAAATAGTCATAAAAGGGTATCTGTCACCCGGCTATCACTTCGATGTAACACAAAGCTCAAAAACAGGGCAAACACGCCCGATGATGTGATGTTTCTCTTGACTGGTTGTCAGGTTGACTCCAGCTGGCCAACTTAACGTAATACTAAAATTTACCAGAAATCTGGTGATTTTAATTGAAGTACCTGCAAGGCTATGCAAGACGGACTTTTACATTGTGGTCGGTGAATTAAGTTGGTAAAAAGCATGACGTCGGATGAGAATATGTCCGATAATGGAAGCACCGGGCCGTTAGCACAGAGCGGTGTACCAAAGCTGTAACCCGGAGATTAGTCACAACAAAGGAATCCGCTCTGCGTCCACTCCCTGTCGGCTTCCCAGTTTTTCCATATTACTATCAGACTAACTTCAACGCCTTAAATCAATGTTGTATTTTTTGCTCTGTTGCCGGCCTGGTTTCAGTCATTCCACCCCCCTCCATCTCCACCCAAAACCAACACCCTAAATCCGGAAAACAATGTAGCCAGTGAGGCCTGTGAGCCTCCTTGTGTCCCCTTTTAAGCTGCTGTTCAAGTCTGAATCTTCTCCAAGTGACGTTTTTTTGTAATTTAAGATTAGAAGATGTGCATTTTAAGATGCTGCTGCTGTTGTTATTGTTATTTATTGGGATGTAGCAGGTAAACAGGCCTACCTCGCCTCCTCCAGGCATGGGAAGCAGGCAGCAGAGGCAGGGTGGGGCTGCTTGGCAAGGCCCACTGATGGAGGTGGATAAAGCATGAGGTTCAGTTAATGCATCGCAACCACAAGTCTGAACAAAAGACACAAACTTATTCACAGTTTCCCACACTAAAAGGATTATTAGTCAGACTAAGTTTAATTTTTTACATTTCCTCTTTTCCATCATCTTTTATCACTCTAATACATACGGTTTCCCCTTTTACAAGTAACCCCATTTGAGTGGGGTTTATTGGACTTTTTAAAATTCTTGTGGTCATGTATAATTAAACATTATCTTTCATTCCAGCTGCCCAACAGACATCATTTAAACGTTGTCTTCAAGCTTTAGCCCTGTTAAAGACCAGGATTTATCGACTACATATAGCTAAATTTTAGACCATATTTTAAAATAATTATTAAATATATTATAAATACATGATAACCTGCAACTAGTTAACAAAGCAAATTTCATACCCCCGCATTTACATTCTGAATGTTTATTTTTTGTCACATACTGATTGTGTTTACTCTGTCAGACTAGACGATGACTAACTTCTATCAGCCTCGAATAACCGATTTCAAAATCTAAATGTTAAACTTCTTTTCTACGATAAATTGCTCAATGGGTTGTCTCTTCATGTTATGCTGTGCCAAATCTGAGGCTAATAATGTGACCAAAAAGTGTCGTCATAAGATGTAAAAGCTGATTTCATTGATTTTTGTCCACTAACGCCCATACACCGAATCATAAATTCACCTTTTTAAATAATATTTTCCAGAATTGTTGTCTTTATTAAGTAGTTTACAGTTTAGATGCAGATAGTTAGAGATTAATTGATTAGTCCATTAAAAAAATCTGAAACTATTTTCATAATCAATTTCTCGTTGAGGTCGATTTATGCCGAAAATGAAAAACATTTCATGCTTCCAAGTTCTCTCAGATGTTAAAGTTAGCTGCTCATGAATTGAATGTTTTAGGGTTTTGGACTTTTGTGTTGTAGAATATCTTGACGGGAATTTTTCACTGCTTTCTGACATTTTATAGACGAAATGATTAATGGATTGATGGTGAAAATAAGTGGATAATGATAATAATTACTAATGCAGAAAATGACAGTAATTAGTCATTAGTCACATAAATTACTGTCTGTCATACATTGACAATAAGTGATTTAATGGGAATTTAGCTCGACCTCAGTGTCAAAGACCAGTAAAATAGCATTGTGTGTGTGAGGACAATGACTAGGATTCTTCAGCCGGATATCAGCCCACGCACTTTTTCTTCTTCTCGTCTTTAATCTGTCGTCTCTTCTCAGCACACGAGTCTGATCCGATGAGTCCCGCTGTGACTTACCTTCACACAGATTCACATCGCCACCCTAAAAAAAAAAGGTGTTCAAAGTGAGTTTTTGTCCCCACCCTTGGTCCGGTCAGACGGCGTGACTGACATAGTGGTTAATTGATGCTCACCGCCGGCCTACATCTTATTTTTGGGTCACCTACATCCGTCAGTGTGTGTTTGTGCAGAGCTTGTGATGTGGTCAGGTGGATTAGATGGAGAGGGGAGATGTCAGACACACAAGTCACGGAGGCTTAAAGCTCACAGCGTGCTGTCCACTGTTGTTGTTTTCCCTGTATCCTGGTGAAGGCTACACATAAGTGGGGTTAAGTGCTGCATAGTCGGACCCCCTCCACCCCAAAGCATCGACACCAGGCCGCTTCACTCTGTCGTTTTCACTCCGCTAACACAGCAGCTGGCTTTCAGTCTAAAACTCCTGAATATGTTGACAACCACATGCTAATCTGTTTTAAATCTCGCCTCTTATCGCTGTGATAAGCATAGATATTTCCACAGCTGACGATACTTACCCGTGTTTTGCCGATTCATCACATTAATGCTGATTTTAGGGCCTTAAAGAGTTGTGCGAGAGGTTTTTAAGTAAAAAAATCAGCCATTTTAACATGCAGTGAAGTGAACTAGTGCATTGGTGGAGAAGGAAATAGCTTGTCAGGTAAAAATGTCTTTTTATGTTGCCAGAATCGTTAAGAAACTCTGTGATTTTGTTATTATTGTTTGAAAACGTCTTAAGCTGGAATGATTAGTGAATCTTGAGATTTAGTCATTTTTGAGCAAAAACTGTGGGGAAAAAAAACCCAAATATTCCCCGGTCCCTGCTTTTTCCTTGTTATTAGATAATTTTCTAATTATTCTCTCTTGCTTAAAAAAAACAGCTAATTTTCAGGTAATTTTCTTCACATTTTACAATTTTTTGCAATTTGTGAGACATTTCATGCAAAGTTGCTTATCGCCTTTTTGCTCATTTTTTGGAAAGAAATCAATCCAGCTCGTTGACGTGTCTATAGTTGCTTGTATATGCTTGTGAAAGGCATGTCATGCAGCACAAGGACTGTAAAACATTTTTTGATAATGGTGTCCTGAAATGAGGTCATTAAAAGCATAGATATGTGAGGTGAGCAGAACATTTTGTAAGTATAAAAAAGTGCTAATGTAACAGAGACACTGTGCCTAAATGATCTCAAACATATCTGTGACATTTCTAGTTTCTCATTAATGGACACATACTGTAAGTTGAAACAGATACGTTTATAATTAGATAAAATCAGATATGATATCTGCCGTATCCGTGCGGTGCAGAGCTTTAGTTTTTAGCCTAGCTTAGCATAAAGACTGGAAGCAGAGGGAAAGAGCTAGCCGAGTTCTGTCTGGTTGTTTTCTCTTTCAGAGGTTGACTTTATACATGGATATCAGACTCAGCCCTGCTTGAATAACGACAGAGAAACTGATTATCGGGTCATGTCAGCAGCTAACAGTTATTACAGGGTGGACGTCCAGACAACATGCAGCGGTTTTGTTTGGTTTTAGCTGGAGGCCAGTTTCCCTCTCGCTCTTTGTCCTCTGTGTTGACAGGAACAGATTAAATTAATGGAACAAAGCTGAATCAGAAAACACACGGCTCTGGTTTTGTGTGCTTTCTTTTTCTTTTTTAGCTCGAAACTGCTGAACATCACAAACACCACGGACCCCACATTTTAGTGGGTCTTTGTTAAATGTGGTTTTTAGCAGAATTACATAACTATTTTTGTAGGTTTCGCAGAGAGACTGCAGCAGAGATGGTGAAGTCATGTGTCTCTGCAGATGTGCTGTCCATCATCGAGCTAACCAGAAAGAAAGTAACCTGCTGTGGTTAACTGTTAACCCTTCTGTAGATAATGGAGAGAGACATGTCACATACTTTTGGGCTCTTGTGTATTTTAAACTGACAGGAAGCACAGAATCGTACATTGAGTTCTTTATTATACCAGATGGCAGCAGGTTAGTCGCTGGCCTGAAGTCATATCAGTGTCAAGCTGTAAAAGCATTCCTAGAGACACTTATAGCTCAACGAGGAGACAAATACCTCAGCGTGAGGAGCAGGCTCTTTCATCTGCAGGCCTGTGGGCCGACTTTGGCCCGCAGATCACGCCAGGCTGGCTAGCTGACCATTTCGTCAATCCATGACGAGCTGAGGAAAAAACACATTTTGCCACAATAAATCCTTCAAGCCAGGAGAGCGCTTTTGTACACTTGGCCTTTCGACCCCACTACCCATCGGGGTTTTAAAGGCATGCTTTCTTTTAGGTTTTGCCAAAATTACACCATTTTGTCACTGGCAGAAACTGTAGAAACAGAAATTATTGTCAGATTTTCACATATCCGATGCTTCTGAAATGTGTGATCATGTGTGACAAACACTGTCTTCAGGAAAGATCTCCAAATTTAAGCTTAAAATAGTGATTTTTTTATTTAAATCACTAGCGATGCTGGTAATATAGGCACATTATTGGTAAGGACAGATATTGGCTTTAAAATAAATATCGGGCAATATCACAAACTGATATGTATTCTTTTAATCAATAAAGTGAACATATACAAAACATCAACCATAAGTTGAAGTTGATTTTTTTTTCACAATGAATAAATAATACATGCATTGTATTTTATTCCCCCATCTGCTGGTGGGCCACAGTGATAAGAATAAGCATAATATGATGTTAATTCCTCTACAGAAGAGACTTGATCACTAAGATTAGGTGGGAAAAAGTGGATGTATCAATATCTGTATCGGTAGTTCTTATCTATCTGCGCATCAGATATCAGCAAAAAATCCAATATTGGGCCTTTCTAGAATTAATCAATGAAATTACGCTGCCCCTTGTGTGTAAATGTGCAGAGCATCTCTCTTCCTTTTTTTGTGTAAATGTAGGCTGGCATTAAATTATTCACCTAATATTTAATTAAATGCAAAAATGCAAAGTTTAGGTTGTAATGGAGAAATTAGAAGTTTTAGTTGGCTGGTGACAAATTTCAGTAAAAACTAATTTCTGGGATTTATCTGTAAATACGTGCAAAATGCCAAAAGCCTGAACTGTAGGTTTTAACTCCCTGCAGCTTGAAGAAGTGTCTGTTGTTCGCAGCTATGTTTAGGATGGCATGTGATGTTAACTCTAATCTGGTTACATTTGCTCAGGATGGCCCAGATCGTGCCCTTTAGTGTTACTCTTAGGCTGTTCACTGTGAAAAGGGTATACGCACCTTTTTTGTTTGATGACTCTCAAAAATATAGAGGCATAATTGTGACCTGTAGCAGATGTAAATGCTACTCTTAATTATTTGAATGTCTCTTTTTCAGATGACTTTGCCATAACATGCAGTAATCCTGTTAGATTTGATTATGTGCCAGTGTATCTAGAAGTTTTTATAAAAGCATGATGGAGTTGAGCTCATCTTCTCTGGTGTTTGTACCTTTACAAACATCTGAAAATGAGCATCAATGCAAATATGACTGATAAGTTTGTGTTCAGAGGCGACCTGTCACATTAGGACTGAATGTAAAAACTCAGAAATAGATGTTGTGTTATACTGGAACAGATATTTGATCCTATCTTTGAATCTCACAGTACTTCAGTGTTAAATGTGTTTTATTGGTTCAATCCTGCAGGTCTTCTTCATGGTTGGAACATAAAACTTGACAGCAGAGGTAAACCAAACAAAACGGCCGATGTGAATAATCAGTTTAGCCTAATGATTAACAGATTATAAAATCAGTAAGAAGCTGTATTAAAGACTAATATTCTGTGTTCTGCTGTGCCAACAAATTTGATGATCAGCTGAAGAGGCACTGTTGCTTATGATTTATGCAGATTTTTGACCCTGATTGTCAAAGCTTGATTTTTCTCCGTCACTCTTGTAATGTGATGAAACTTTGTTCAGAAGACGTGTATTTGTGTCACCCTGATTCATTATCACAGCTGCTCAGTGCAAACAGAGCGCTCTCCTGTTTACTTTCGGCAATCTAGTGCTTTGATATGAATATAATGACCTTCTCAAAACATGTAAATTGCATTGAATCTAAATTTATGTACATCATGTCTGTTGTGTTCATGTTTGACTGAGTTATGATACCAAGAAGTGAAATTTCACCTGTGCAGGTTGAGCCCCACCCTCCCTATGACGTATATATCTGAAGAAGAAGAATAGAGCCAGTACTGTGCACTCTTACTGCTTACATGAGGAAAGATGTCTAACCTGTTTCAAGAATGTTACTATCTTGCTTATCCTCTGGTAACATGCCCAACAGTCAGTTTTTTTCATATCTTGAAACTTCTCATAGTTAACCCTTTGGAGCCTTAGAAAACTGGCTGATTTCTTACAAAAACATGGGAAGAAGGCAAAGAGCAACAAAAAAATAGTAAAAGAAAATTAGCTGAAAATTGGCACAAAAAAGTAAAAAAAAAAACTGAAGAAATTGACCCCAAAAGTGCAGAAAATTGAAATGTATGTATTTTTTCTGTAACATAACTGTGAATATATAGTTATAATGATAGTAGTTTTATGGGCATATTTCCATACTTTTTGGTAATTTTGTAATAATTGTCACCCCTTCTTTAAAACTACTTTGCATTTAATTTTCAGGTCATTTTCTTTGTCACTTTTTCTAATTTCTTGCAATTTGTGGGAAATTTCTTGCCAAGCTGGTCATGGCTCACTTTACTGCTAGTAACTCTGGTACTAATGAAAAATCACATCTAGACCAGGTTCATTGAGGGTTTCTCAGATGTGCTGAGGTGCTCTGTTTTGCTTTTGAGTTAAAGAAATCCAGAATTTGTTTTGGAGCTGAGGACTTTTTGATCGGTTAAACTGAGCAAAGCGCTCTGTGATTTGGTTGAAATGCACTGTTGAGTTGAACCACGATTATTTTGTGTGTTTGTGTGTGTTGCATGGTTTGTTTGCTTGTCGTTGGAATATTTATGATGATAGTTTTCCAAGGCTCTTAAACTACTGAGAATTTAGTGTATCCTTTGTACTATGAAAACATTTTTTTGTTGGATTTGACACAAACTGGCAGTCTGGAAAACATGAGACTACAGTTCCCTTAAATAATAAGATTGTGAATAAATCTGAAGAAAAAAGTTCTGTGTGGTTGAAGAATCTTTGTCCATAATGTGTTTGAAGTATAAATAGTTTTTTCATTGGCCTTTCTCGTCTCTGACTTTGGACTTTATGGATTTATTCTTCACGTGACACATGCAGTTTTGTTGATTTTGGTAAAAGAACCTTTTTCTGGTTTCAGCCTGTTGTCCTTAATTTGATTCAGTTCATTTGCTTTCATGAGCCATCTGTTTTTTGGTTGAGCTGACAGAGCTCACGATGAAGTTTCCTCTCTTTCTTTGGCAACATCTCAGATCATGTTGACTGACATCATGTTGACTTGTCAAAATGTGCTTTCTTGGTTTAGTAACTGCTGAAACTTTGATAGTGTACCACATTATTTGGATTATATGTTTTCAGTTTCTGCTCAGTAACATGTTTTGTATGCAGCTGAATCTTCTGTGTGCCCCCTTACTGCACACTTCTGTGAAATGTGAGGATTACAAACCACTTAACATAATCACTTCCTCCTGATCAGGGAGGGATTCTTTCAATTCTTGTGTCTCATCACGACAGCTGTCCTCTTGTATGCTTCTAGTCTTTATCTTTCTTCTTGGCAAACTTTCATGTCTTGCTATGACACTGACGCACTCTCTGTTCTGTCCTCCCCTCACTACCAGATAAAGCCTTTAACAAATATTCAAACACCTAAGATAACTCGAATAAGCAAAAACAGTATCTCTTTCAACATCCTATGAATGTTATGCTTGTTAAAAAGTATTAAGGCTTGATATTCAGCCTTAGTTCTGTTGCAAGTGTTTTCTCGGATGCATTATTTTAAAATTAGGTGAAGAATACCCTGCAGGGACCCACGTGTCCCCCTTTGGGTTTCCTTAAATACACACAGAAGCTTTAATTAATTAGTCTCAGCTGAGATTTACTGCAATGTACCGTTATGTTAGTTAAGGAACGTGGTTTCCACATTAAGCAGGATTTCTACTTGTGCCTTGATGCGGTACCTATGGCGTAGGCTCTGTGTAATGTAACTAAATGTAACTAAAGTTGTGATAAAGCAGACCTCCTGTTTATTTTTAAAACCTAACCATTTCCCTCACTGGAAACTAAGCTTTTATTCACTTTTATATCTTCCATGCCACTCCATGGCGTCCAACATGTTGAATGCATATTTCTTTAAAAATCACCAAAAATGTTAAAAGGGAAAATGGCCAAAAAAGTCTTAAAGAAATTACCAGAACTTTTAAAGGAAAAAATAGCCACAGAGTTTGAAAGATAATAAAATCTCCCAAAACAAATTTAAGGGAAAAAAAAGAAGTTTGAAAGAAAAAAAAACTCCTTTGGTAGCCAAAAAGTTTAACAGAAAAAATGCCAAAAAAATTTAAAGAAAAAAAAAAAGCCAAAATGTTTTAAGATACATTTTTTAAAATAGTTTTTCATAAAAAAATAAAATAAATAAAACTTCGCAATCACATTTTGCAAGCCTCAAAAGGTAATAGAATTAGTAAAAATACTGATTAACTGTTTAACTGTTTAAATATCCCGTAGTTAACCCTCCACATAACGTAACAGAATTTATTTTCGGCTGCCACTGTTGTAATGTTGCTCTAAATGAGTAGATATGTAATAGCACTTTGTTGACCATTATGCATGTTTCTTAATTTTCTCCTTGCATTCTGTCTCTTTCTTCATGTATGCCAACTAGCAGAAATTATGTGTGAAATATATCATGGGTCCTTGAAAAGTCATGAAAAAGTCTTGAAATTCTGTCCATGAAAATGTGCAGGAACCTTAGCCTTAGACAACGGATGTCTCAAACCCCTTTTCTTTTTAATTGAGATGCTATCTGTCACTTTCCCTGGTCTTTTCTCTTCTGGGCTGCCTAAACTCACTTTCTGCTGCTTTCTCTGGTTTCCTCCACAGATGTACCTTCTCCTTCTAAAGCTCAGCCTCATCCTCTGATGCAATTCCCTACAGGCAAGTTCTCTCTGCTCGCTGTGTTTCCCCGTGTCCTCCTTTATTTTCTTTCACCACTTCTTTAGTTCACTCCCCCTCCGTTTGTCGTTTAAAGTGGCAAAAATAACCCTTTGCATGCAAGAAGCTGTAGATTTTTGTCGCCTACAATAGCTTTTACACAGGATGCTTGTGGGTTTGTATCTTTAAATACTAAATTGGATGTTTGACTTTGCTTGTGTTGCATTGTGACTCACATGTGATTGTTGTTGTAGAGTAGATTGACATAAACTTACACAAGTAGTATAGTAGGAATAATGATTCTCCTCAGAGACTGACTGAAACTATTTTTATACTTAATATTTGTTAAAGTTCTTTGAGAGGAATCATTATCTACCATCACTTAACAGTTTGTGTCTGTAAAATGGACTGGGCATGGTTTATTGGCGCCAGACCTGGGGCAAAAACATTTGACCACCATGCATCAAGCCAGGGTGGTCAATACAGACGACCAGACAAATGCTGCCAAATCTTGACTGTGGAAAGTAGGCTGTGCTCCCAGACCGCATTGGAAACCATATATTGTAGTCCTGTTTGATTCCAAAAAACATAGCTGACTGTAAGAGCTGTGGCCTAAAGATAAATTAGCTTCCCTCCAACCTTTAAAAGTTAGCTCTGGAAATTTTGTGTCACCCTCACACAGCGTCAGGCTGCCAAAAGAAGAAGAAAAAATGGTTGGGTTATTAATCGAAAAATAAGGCCTTAAATAGTAATAAATTGACTTAAATTAATCTTTCAAAAGTCTTAAAAATACCCAGACATGGGAAGTAAGATTTTATTCATCGTTTTTTTCTGACTTTTCATTGTAAAATCTCAAAATAATTGGCAACTTCAATTTTTTTTTCTGTTGTTAATAATTTAACCGATTCCTTTTCTTAAATTCTCCATGATGGGAATCCAAATAGTGGAATTTCACATGCAGATTGAGAAACAGAAAACTGCCCAAAAAACTGAAATGCCAGATATTTCCCACTTGTGTTGGTAAACTAGATATTTTTATATGTACATTGTCTTTTTGATGTAGATGATCTAAGTTTTTCTTTTCAAAAGTCATATATTATATTACAATAAATCTAATTATCCTTCTTCAAGTTGTGTTATTAGAAAAGTGGCCTTCAACTCAATTCTGAGTGGCATTGAAAATGTCATAAAAAGTCTTAAATCTAAAACCCCGGCCTATGTTGTAGCACCAGGACTTAACATGACCTGGATGACTGACAGTATTCACTATCATTATATCTTTCTTCACATGTGCTCAAAAAAGGCTGTAAATTGACTTTTAAATCTGTGGCCCCTTCGAGGGGTGCTGTGTTCAACACCCATACTGATTTTTTGGAATAAACAGAACTGGTCGGTCATTTATCAGTTGGTGTGAGAACTGTCTACCAGCCACAGCCAACCTTTTAGCAGCACTTGTCTGGCCTTAATCTTCCTGAAAGTATTTGTAGTAACTGTTCTACCCAGGTGTGGTGGGCACTGTAAGGAATGGAGTATGTCTTTGATATGTGCTGTATTGCATTCTCCCTCCTCCCTCTCTACTCAAGCACTTGGGCAGAAGGGTGATTCCCCTGCTCCCATCTCTCCTCTCTCCCCTCTTCACTCCCCCGACTCTCTGGAGGAGCTCTCTCTGACCGAGAGTCCCAACCAGCCCCCTACTTCAGGATTTGCTGCATCCTTGGGCTCCTTCTCCACTGAACCCCCCACTACTCAATCCAAGGACATGCCTTGGGTGGGTGAAGAGGGTGACTCTGGACCAGGCCGTAGTAAGATTAAGGAAGACCTCCTAGATCCGTTAGCAGGTCCTTACCTGAGTTTAGGGAAAGACCCAGGGCCTCATAACCCGTGTGAAGACAGCGGAGTGTCCTTTTCACCTGAGGAGAAGCTGATTAGCTCAGACAGGTCCTCCACTGGCCCCTCCCCTGTGAACCCCCAGATGAAGGTCCCTGAGTCTCACCTTGCCTCCTCTAACCCAACAGAGCACTGGGATTCACTAGCATCTCAAGACAACTCCAAGGTCTCCATGGATAACTTCTCCAAGGACACCGCTCCCATTAGCTCTTCCAGGTATGAGCCAGAGCCGCACGGCAACCAGTCCGATGAAGATGATGACCTGATGTATGAGATGAAGAAGAATAACAACCCATTTGAGGGATATTCCCCACTGGCGGACAGTGGATACTCCCATTTCGGAGAGTCCAAGTCCGATAGCAGGGCCTCAAAAATGTCAGAGTCCCCCACTCCGGATCTGGTCCAGTATGGGCAGACTGGAGAGTCCCAGGATGCCCCACCATCTTTCTTAGACGAGGGGAAAACATTTGAGACGGGCAAGATGGCCACTGACTCGCTCATGCAGTCAGTGACTCAGTTCTCTTCTGGTCTGAAAGACGAGGATGAAGAGGAAGAAGAGGATTCTGCTCTGCCGCCGTCTCTTCCAGACATCCTGAAGTCCTCCCCGCTCAACCCCGACAAACTGGACTCCGGCTCCTCAGAGGGAAGCCCGGAGGAACAGAGTCCCATCCTTGAACGGAGGATGATGGAGTCGCCCAACCCTCCGATCAATCTGTCGGCTAACAACCCGTTTGCCTTTGATGCAAAAGTGTCCCTGCTGAAAGAGATGACCGAGGAGATGGAGGTGAGGGCAGCCGACAAAGCAAAAGTTGAAGACGACAAAAGCTTTGGCGCCTTTGATCTCGTCAAAGAGGCAGAGGAAACCACCCCCACAAAGGTCAAAGAAGAACAGCCGGTCAAGATTGAACAGAAAGATTGGTTTTCAAGCCACGATTCTCCAAAAATGACAGAAAAGTTCGAGCCACTTGACTTCAAGAGCAAAAAGACCCCCGCTGAGGATTCAGATTCAGAGTCGCCGACAGCGGACTCTCTGTCTCCGGTCCTGGAAGCCATGGCCAAGAACCCTGCCAGCTTCCAGGTGGAAACAGAGAAGATGGACCAGAAGATGGAGGTGGAGGAGCCTGAGGTGGCCGAGGAAGTCTCTGAGCATGAAGTCTCCTCTGAGGAGTTTGAGTTTATTGAGCGACCACCAAGGGGCGTCATTGACGAGTTTCTTGAGGCTTTGGATACTTCCAAATTTGCCTCCGCCAAGCCCCCAGAGATCCCCATGGATGATGATTTAATCTTTGGGCAGAAAGATGCAGCTCCACCTGTGACAAAAGCAGCCACGCCCCCCAAGGTTGAAGAGGAGGCTCCAAGTCAGAGCTCCTACCGCCTCCTCACCCAGGCCTCCCCCCAGAAGAGCAAGGCCGAGCTGGAGAAGCTTGACATTCAGCAGCCTCCGCCCCAGGCTCCCCTCACCCATTCCCCTGTCCGCAAACCAGAGGAGGCGCTCGCTAAGAAGAGCGTGGAGGGCGGCAAAGGGTTTAAGCTGCCAAACGTGAACATAAGAGCAGGTAAAATAAACCAGTCCCGGCATGGAAACCATCCCTTCCACATCCTCCTCAGTTTACACTGGCACTTCCATGTTCATCGACGTAATTTCCATCTTCACTCTTTTGTTATCCTCAGTTTTTTTCTCCCAACCAGCATCTGGTATTTTACTTTAGATCCCACCTCTTCCCACGTAGTGTCACCTTTCCTTTCTTGCATCGTCCCATTACTTGCATTTGCATTTTCTTTGAAAATTAACCCTCGCATTTTGTAACGTCTAATTTAATTTGTGTGGTTATGTGGTTCGGCCTTTTTGCTTTTGTTGCATTTTGTGCATTTTCTGTCTCATTAGAGTAACATCATTTCCTGTACCCTGATCATTTTATTTTTGCATTTTACATTTTAAGATGTGGTAAGTAAAATGTGATGATGTTAAAGCCTCCAGATATAACTTTTTAAAAAAAAAAAAAAACATTTAGTTCTGAATTTAATGTTGATTGCACAATTTAATGGCTATAGAACAATGAAAAAAGCATTACAATTGGTTTGCTATTAGATTAGCCTTCACTATACAATTCGGCCTGCCTCTGGGAACAATTTACGGCACAAATGGGAGCGCGTCAACCATTACACAACAAAAACAAGAAGATAACTGTGCTGTTTGTTGACTCAGGTCCAGCACTAACTATCTGCAGCAAAGGAGTAATTTTGCAGTGAACAAGTGATTTTTGCAGTTGTCATTTTTTGTCTAAAGTAGAATTGGAAATGGCAGAAGGTGGAACAAGTAAAGTAATTGCAGAAATTCTGCACAGGAAATATGTAAAGAACGTCACATTATATGAGCAATTATTATAATGTATGCCATGAATGTTGGCAAAGTTAGGTGAAAAACTGCCACATAGCAAAAATCTTGCAGAAATCCCTACCCTGCAATTCAAACCTATATTTTGTTATTTCTCAAAAGAACTGAATGTAGGCAACAGAGTCCTTAGCAACGGTCAGAATCAAGTAACGCTAGGTTTTTTTTATTTTAAAACGAGTAAAATATAACTATCTAAAATGATTACAAAATTACTTAACCCCTTAAGTGAACATGTTTTTCCTTCTCTCTTCAATGTTGTGTGTGTTGATGTTGTTTAGTGTTGATTGCACGTCTGTGAATAGTTGCTAAGCTCTGAGGAAAACAGAAAGTGATCCCGCGAGTCTTTGCGTCAGTGGTGTCAGCAATAATACCACTCGGATATGCTAGGTTGAGTTAGAATTGAAAGTTGAAAACTTGTTGCTTTCCACTTAAATTTTTTATTTCTGTTCGGTTGGAAACAAGAGTCCCTTTTCATTGTCTGTTTCTTAAAATCCACTAAAAAGAAGTACAATTTTTAAGATATTTTATGCGTGGTATGGAGAAATAAGAAATTGTGGGATACAGTCAGATGTACCATGTAACACTCGGACAGCCGAGTGTTTTTTCTTTGTGGAGTTGGATTACCTCTCTGTCTGCTTTTAGCTTCTCTCTGCTCTGGAAATAACTGCCAATCTGAAACCCAACACCCACCTTGTATTCCCCAACACCCACTCACAATTGCATACACGCTCACACACCCAGAGCTACCAGCCACGCCCTGTTACTGGTTCTGATTTATTTATGTGGTTTGCAATCTCTCCCACACCCTGTAATAACTGATTGCATCAGGTTTTATGCACCTGAGGCTAAATACTGAATATCAACCTCTGTGCCAAATAACTGGAGCTTTAATGATTTTAGAGGGTGTTGAGCTTTCCATCCACCATCCACTGTAAATATTTACCTCGGGGGTTATTTTGCCAATAGTCTTTTTTAAAACTGGTAAATTTTAACTTGGTTTTATGTAATGAATGACAGATTAAGGTTTCCAGAGATCAAGTTTACACTTGTCCATTAGTTTGCAAGTAGCATTTACCTTATAAGAGACTGGAATATCTGGAAGAGCCTGACACGAGTGTAACGAGTCACATTAAAAATAACACTCAAAAGCACAATTGGTGCTATTGATGCACCAGTAAATTCTGTCCACATGAGAGGAAATTTGTTTCCACGAAATGTCACACTTCATTTAAAGCACAAAAAAAGTTAAAAATCTCCCCCCAAAAAACCCCAAATGAGCCAAAACCAGTTTTGAACATTTGAACTGGTAGCGCTTCGAAATGCAGGGCATAAGCAATTTGATCTAATGGAGTACCGTACTAAAAGGAAGGGCCTCTTCTTTTATTTAATCTCATATGGCGTTTTCTCTTGAAAATGAACTCATTAGTTACCGTTTAATGGTCGCCAGTCTTTCATAAGTGAAATAACTTAAACTGACATCCCTGTTAGATGGACAAAACAACATTTGAATATGTAATTGAGCTCTCAGAACTTGTAAAAAGCACTTTTCTCTTTGTTTTTTTAAAAAATCATGAAAATAATAGTCAGTCGCAGCTCTAAGGAGGATTTATGTGGGTTTTTTGGGAGGAGTACGTCCTCTATTGTGGACATAATTCATGTGGCTGATAGGAGACCAATTGATAGCTTTAATGATGCTACCACCCTTTCCTCTTTACATCCAGGGCAACATTAAAAACTTCCTCTGTTGGTATGTTGAACAGAGTGTTTGTGGTCGATCTTTATTGCACCCTGAGGTGGCTGTGTGAGAATAAACACTGATGCAATGATATTTCAGAGACAGTTTGTCAGACAGATGCAGAGCTGCCCTCTTCAGGGCTTTTAGAAAGCGATGAGCGGCCCAGGAGGCTCCGCTGTGTCTCTGAAGGCAACAACCGCTTAGTCTTCATTTTAATGGATGACTCAGTTTTATTTAAACTGATATTGATCAGTTAATACACACACCATCCATCGTGTTGCAGACAGCTACTGTGTAACTGGAGCAGTAGGACTTTGCTCTTTGGGACGAGCTGTGTGTGTGTTTTGAGGGATCTCCTGTTAATTAAAGCCTCCTCCTCCTCCCTGCATTGCGACACTGGCAGGCCCACAAAGGGTTCTCCGACCCAGAAACGACTCAGCAAATGTTCTTCATTATACAACTTGAGGTGCAGAGCTGCGATCTGAACATAAATCTCCCGTCATGCTGAGAGCAGCATGTTTCATTGGTTGAGTTTTTCTCTGCCAATCTGAATAAGATATCCTACTGATACCAGAATTATACTTATTTTTAAAACCTTTTTTTTACTTCTCTAATATTTTATGTCTTAAAGTTCTTCATTATGGCTGTTTTTCTGGTGTAGTTTTGTCTGAAACCTGAAGAGATTCACTTTACAGTTATATGAAACAGAAAATAGCAGTAAATATTTGTTGACATTTGTGCTTGAACATCAAACAATTATTGGATTATCACAATAGTTTGTCAAGTGGATTCGGCAATTAATTAGGACAATAACTTGATAAATCAGTTCACTTCACCTTAATGTGGAGTTAACCTTATTAACTTGAAATGACAAACAATAATTATTTTTAATATTAACATAATCATTATCATTACCATCATTTGCTTAGTCATTAAGATTAAGCGAAAAAAACAAAGAAATATTAAAAGTCCACAGTAACCTTAATGATATTTCAACATTTTACCTGATGAATTATTGTTTTGCATTGATTTATTAATTAACTTTTAGTTTCAGCAGACTTAATTCAGACCTTAAAATTGACCCGTTGATGAATTTTTAAGTAATAAAGAGAGCAACATGAACAAATCACTTCAAATTTAAGCCTGAACACCTGCAGAAAAGTTCATTTAAAACATGCTTCTCCAACCATGTGAATGATAAAATAACACGCCCGAGGTAATACCTCATTATTAGTGAATCAGCCATTTAAGGTGAAGCAGTTATACTGATTTGACATGGCAGGATTAAAAAAAGAAGGCAAATCAACATTCAACTTAATCATATGTTCAAATGATTTCATCAACATGCAGTTTGACATTTTGAATTTTCGGGGAAGTTGGGACATGTTGTGTAGCTTCTGCTTTTCTGAATGCTTTACATTAACTTTGGAAGGCAAAACTGTGATGAAATTCATCAAAAATATGAAAAAACTGTCGTCTAACTGTAGTTTTATGGTGTGAATAGTGACTCTGGTGTGTGTCATCAGCAGTGCAGAGCAAAGGTATCACGGTGAAGGGTCACTTTGTCCCTCTGAGGACAAAGCAGGACAAACTTTGTACTTCTCTTTTTATGTAACCGCCTCTTTCTTTCGCCACCAAAGTTCAGCCTCTGCAGCTTTGTTTGGAGCAGGGCACCAGATAACAGAGCCAAGAGGTCAGATGGACACTCTGTCCCAAATCTGAAAAATCCCCACTAAAGGCTACAGTTAGTAACTTTTATGGAAATAACTTTTTTTGCTATATTTGCTGAAACTGTTACTATGTTGAGAGAAAGTCATGTCTTTCTTCCTCTATCTCCTATGGCATTCGCTAGAATCTGCGGTTGAAGGATAACAACCAATCAGAGCCGGGGAGTCTCTGAAGCAGCTGTTAGTTTTGTCAGTCACTGCTGGTGATCTGAGGTCAAACTGCCAAACTAGGCAGCTCTCAGTGCGTTTACACGCACAGTTCAGTAGAGCTAATTTTATAACTCGATTAGGCCGTTTAAAACATAATGAATTGACTCTGACATGAAAATTTGCTTCTGTTATGTTTCCATTCATCATATTATTGTAAACTGAATATTTTTGGGTATTGGACTGCTGTTCAAAACAAGCAATTTTCTGTATTGTCTGACATTTTACAGTCAAAATCTGTTGTAAAATGATTCACCAGGTAATCAACAATGACAAGCATATTTTATTGCAGCCCTAAAAAAAATCTGACTATATATTTAACCCTTTTGAAACATGGATCAACATTAATTTTCTTGTGCTGGGTTCATATGCCTTTCACAAGTATGTAAGTCTTTGAACTTTGTGAAAATTGGTTTGATTTCTTTCGACAACATGGGAAAATAAGGCATAGAGCTAATAGAAATTAGTATATTTTGATTTTTAAATAAAAAAAAATTAAAGCTGGGGGAAAATACTAATTCAACAATATTTAGAATGATCAGAAATATGTATTTAAAAAGATGTTACAGGATTATTTTTTCTTAAGCACTTTTTTCAGGTAATTTCCTTTTTTGTACTAATTTAATTGAGCCGTGATTTCAGGGTTAGCTGTGAAATGAGAGTTTGGCTCGACTGTCAAAAACGTTCTCTCTTTACAGCTAAACAGTATACTAGAATATGTTTCTGAAAACTGCAGTTCATGAGCTGTGATTGACACGATAGCCAGTTGAGTTGAAGACTCGACTCTGATTGATCTCTGAGGCCATTAAAGGTGCTTGAAGGCAATAGAGAAGGCCGAGGATGATGGTTTCTTTTCCCACAGATTATCTTTTATCATTTAGTGCCGTGTGAATAGGGTGAAAGTTTTAGTTAAAGGCTTGTGATTAGATGAAATGTGCAGACCCAGATCTCTTTAACTCTTTGCTGTATGTTGACATGTCCCCTACTTCTTGTAAAAATCATAAAAAAATGATGCATTTCATTTCTGTTTTCTGTCTCAGTGAAATATGTTTTCATGAGCAGGGGCCTTTGAATTTGTTTAGAGGAGAGGAAGAGGAGGGGAGGCAGAGCAGTTTATAAAATGAGGCAGGTGCCCTCTAGTGGAAGAAGTCACTGATTACAACTTGGATGATGAGCTCGCTGTTAATGACCGTTTAATCAGGCAACTTTCAGTTACGTTTCTGTTTGTTTTGCACTACGTTTATTCAGCCTGTAAACAAACACCCTCTTTTGTCGGTTTTCCTTGTATTTAAGATGTATTGCTCGTCAAACTGAGCTTTCCTGCTCTCCGGGTTGGGAAATGACTGTGTAAATGCCCGGAAATCTTGGCAGCAGCTTGAAAATGAGCTAATTTGGCAGTAAACCAGCCATTATTTTCGGTTTTCTTTATCCCTTAGCTGCATGTTGGCAACAGTGAAGGTGACTAGACACAGCTTCACTGTGGTCAAGGTCTTTATTTACGAAACATCTATTCAGAATTATAGTGTCAGCACCACATACAAATTATTCTGACCGTAATGATACCTTACACTTTAATACAGATTTTTATTTAACAAAAGTTCTAAGATATTAAATATTTTCAATGTAGCAGTAATAGTGCAAATACACTTTGACTAAATTAAACAAAAAAAGGACCTATCTGATCAGGCAATTAAACAAATTTGATTATGTTACTGACATAATAAATTATATCATTGTAAATTGAATATCTTTGGTATTTGACTGCTGTTCAAAACAAGCATTTTTCAGTATTGTCTGACGGTTTACAGTCAAAATCAGTCGTAAAATTAATCACCAGATAATTGATAATTACAATCAAATTCATTGCAGCCCTAAATAAGATAGGTCTAGATATTCAACCCTTTGGATCGACATTAATTTTTTTTGTGCTTTTGTTCAGATGCCTTTCACAAGTATGTAAATCTTTGAACGCAGAGAAAATCAACATGTGAAAAAAGGCATTAAGGAACTTATTTCATAATAACTTTTTTTCAGGTAACTTCCCTTTTACTGTCATTTTTGGCTAATGTTAAAATAATTTTCTTGGCTTTTTTTTAGCCTTTTGTTTGTTCTAATTTTCTGGTAATTTCCTTGTACTTTTTAAAAAATAATGTTGGGTTTTTTGTCCTCTTTACATGTTTTTTAAAAAAATCAACCCAATTTGCTCAAGTATCATAGAGTTATTTCGGCACTTTACATTTGATACTCTGTATTATTGACATGCTTGTGTATACACATTTGGCACTCGGCCCTGCAGGTTATCAGTAGTTAGATGGTGAAATGCAGTACTTTCATACCTTTTTTTTTTTTTTAATATGCTGGTTTCAGTTGCCTGGTAGAGTTAATATAACTAAATCGGTTTCACATAGATGGGCAGAAATCACTCATTTGCTCGGTCTCACTGCTTCGTCAGCAGATTGGAGAAAGCAGAAGGAGGGGGGATGACGAAGGAAAAGCAGGGGGGAGATAAAGCATGAAGAAAGTGGGGAGGGTTGGAAGTTAGAGGGCGAAAAATGAGGGGGAAGGGAAGGTCAGACTGGGTGGTGGTGAAGAGGAGGAGGAGGAGGAGGAGAAAAAGAGGAGAGAGAGAGAGAGCCAAAAAGGCTGAGCAGAGAGGGAGGGGGTGAGGCAGAGACGTTTATAGTTGCTGCGTCAGACCGCTGGCAGCAGACAGTCAGCTGACAGGAGTTCATTCGCTCGCTGCAGTCGTCTCCCCCACAGGAAGCCTTGCTCGGGTTCTCCCCTCCCTCCCTCTCCTTCTTCTTCGTCTTCCTCCTCCTCCTCCTCCTGCAGCCGAACACACATTTACTGCCTCCTGCTTGGTCCGTCTCTGTCTGGAATGTGTGTTTGCTGATCGGACGGCATGGAGAACAACTCTGTGGACAACAAGGAGTGCGAGCCTGCTGCAAAGCACTGGAAAGAACAGGGTATATACCTCCACCTTTCTGTCTTTGTCTTGTTGGAGCGTTTCTCCGGAGCAGGACAGTGACACCTCCACCCTCGCAGTGTGGGAGGTGTTCACTGCTGCAAGGTGCTTTGGGGGGAAAGGCCGTCCCAAATTGCTTATTTTTTTATTTTTTTTATTTCACTGCTTTGGCTCATCTTTCATGCTGACAGAAGGAAATGGAGATTTGATGTTGATGCTTAAACAGAGAATCGATTGGTAAAACAGACGTTGCAGCACATTTGGCTGTCACACTGCTGGGTCCATTGATTCAAACGCTGCAGCTTTGGAAACTTTGAGACAAAATTTAACTAAAATGTCAGGATGAATGAAATATTTTTATTTGATTTCAAGGTGCGTCTTGAGTTTGAATATTTTACTCTGCATTACTTTTCTTATGCAGCTTCAGACACCTTCAGACACCAGTTCTTAAACCTTTGAACCTTGAGCAAATTATTTAATTTCTTTGGAAAAAAAATGCAATTAGGCGCTTGGTAAGAATTTTAAGAATTTGCAAGAAATATATAAAATATTTAAGATTATTTTTAAAAATGTTACAGAAATATTGTAATTTTTAAGCACTTAACAGGTCATTTTCTTATTTCTTTTTCTTTTTGCTAATTTTAAGGCAATTCCGTATTAGTAATTTCTTGCTATTTTTGAGCAGTTTCTTCACAAGTTGCCCTCCTCCCATGTTTTTAAAAGGGTTAAGAGAGCAATCAAGGTTTGACAAATGTTTTTAATCTTGCTTCATTTATCTGTGGGACTACTTTTTGTTGACGGTGTGAGGTGTACGTGATCTTTAGTCCTCTGCTGTTTTCTTGCCTCTGGAGTCCCCACAGATAACATGATTGCAGGTTTTTTTCTGGACTGCACTCAGGTCTGCAGCAGCTTCAGAGGACCTTTGGACAGTCAGCCAGTCAGCTGCTGTGACCAAAGGTAGACAGTAGAGAAGAAGAGGAAGGGATTTGTGACGTTAGCTGGCAGTTTAATGATTGGCCCGTGTGCGGAGGATATGCTAACGAGCTGGAGGAGAGTCAGGACGCAGCTTTCAGAGAGCTTTTTGCTCTGGACCGTGTTTACTGAGTGTGTGGTAGACAAAACTAACATGTTTGGTGTTTTAGTGGACTCATTATGCGTTTCTGCCGCTTGTCTCATTTTTAGAGAAAAAAAAAAGAGAATTGGTGACATACTCTTACGTTGTGTTTTTAGGGATGAAACCGAGGATCATTGTCTTTATCAGTCACTTCATCTCAGGCCTGTCCAACATAAAATTATTCAGGAACTATTTGGGTAATTTTTCAAGCAAAAAAGTCAAATATTTCACGTGTCCAGCTTTTTTGGCTTTTCTTGATGCAAAAGGAATTTTTGGAATGAAACAAGCCGTCTGTAATAGCCACTATTTAACATTTTAAAAATTTAATCCAGAACTTTCTTTGTAGGGTTGCAGGGAAATATTGGCACGTCATCGTTGTTGGCAGATATTGGCTTTAAAATAAAATATCGGAATTGGTCATTATGTTTTCTGCCGATATCACAAACAGATATTTTCTTTATTTACAGAAGAAACATGTACAAAACATCAACCTTAATTTTGACATTTTTAAAATTATTTTTCTCAAAGAATGAATGTAAGACACATTGAAAAGCATTATATTTCATGTCTCCATCTGCTGATGATCACTAAAATTAGGTGGAGAAAAATAAGTGGAGGTATCGATATAGCTATTGTTTATCGGCCAAATGAGTTGTCATATATCGGCATATCAGATATCGTGCATCCCTATTTATTTATCCTTTTATATTTACATCTGCATTTACATCTGAAAGGTTTTATTGATAACATTTTTATGCAGATAAATAATTAAACAGCATTTAGAAAGGTTTAGATAAAAGTATTGCTTTTCCTATAAAAAACAAACTTTATTTTGATTGTAAATTATTCATTTTAAAAATGTAGTTGTGTCTAAAATGATTTTTTTCGATTACATCTGTGTAATCCGTCAAATAAGGCTTGTGTGCCAGTAGTACGATGACGTGTCACGTGGTATCTCGGTGTTGTCAACAATCAAGAGTCTTCGTAGTTGCCAGTTGGGGCAAAAGGTCACTTCAGCCTCAGCCCTGTTAGCACAAGCTAACATCAAACACTGAAGCGGCTCTACTCTGTCATATAAAACGTCAATAACCATTAGGTAATAGCCGTGAGATACTAACAGTTAACCCTGTAATTGTGTGTGCAGGTGAATCACAGTAGCTAATGATTAAAGAATAATTTACCACTTTTAATCATTAAATAATTTTACAAATGCTCCTTATAGTGATGGGAATCACCAGAGGCCCCGATACGATATAATCATGATACTACGGTTACAAAATTATTAGGATTTTAAATGTTTTGCCGTATTCTTAGTATTGCCATAATGCATTATCATATAAATTGCAACTCATTACCTTTTTTTAAAATGCGTATTAAGAAAAAACTTTGTTAATATTTGTTTATATCTTCAGTGTGTTCAAGCACCTAAATCATTTTTATTGCAGCAACATGTTTTGCTTACTTAATAGAAAGAAAATAATCCAATAATGATGCATCTTCACTGAGTGACTGAGTGTTTCGCACAGTCTGCCTGTTGTCACCACTTGTTGCCGCAGCCATGGAGTTTAGTTTCCGGTTGTAATGATTAAGATAATTCTTGATTAAATTCGTTGAGTTGACTTTTCTCTGCTGCTTTGAGTGTGTAGAGAGCTTTGTTCATTATGAGGTGGATGCAGCTGAAGTTCAGGTCACTTTGCATCATGGGAATCAACCTCTCATCTTTTTATCTAAACAAGATGGCAGTGATATTATATTAACGTCCCCTAACGTTGAAGAACTGTTTGTTGTGATTATGAAACGTGGAAGTTTATCATAAAGGACAGGTTTCCCTCAGTGTGCCGTCTTTTATCTGACAGCGTGATCACATGTCGTGTGCTGCTGTCTGCTGATCTTCATGTGTCCTGCTGTCGGTGCATCATAGTGCTGCTGTCGCGTCACATCTCAACACTGAAGCCTTTGTGCCGTGTGTGTAATTGTGTGTGTGTGTGTCGACGCTGTGCTTCATAACAGAGTGTCAGCTCGGCTCAGTTCATCGGGCCGTCATTCATTTAGCCGATAACGAGCGAGGACCGTGAATTGTTCGCAGATTGACTGAAAGAAGCTGTTGTGTTTCTGTCAGGACGGTTTGTGTGACACCACAAGGCCGAGTTGCACAGTGAATAAGCAGTTTTTGGTTTGTGTGTGTGTGTGTATATATATAATGGACTCAGAGGTTGCTATAATTGTGAAATAATCAAGCTTTATGTTGCAAGTTTAAACTGAGCAGTGTGTACACTATTGTCCTCACATTTTCACTGACAGAATGACTCACCTTCTTTCTCCTCCTCCTTCCGCCTTCATCAGGGAAGAAAAAAAACTGACTGTTCGATAGTCAAAGCATGTTTGTTTAAGCTGCATAACAGCAATCAGTACATTGAATGACACCTCAGAAATTGCTGGTAGTTGCTAGAAGTCCTGCAACTTTCAAAACTCTGCAATCCTGTAGGATTATAGCAGGTTCAGTCACTTTCTCTGTGTAGAGAGCTTTTCCATTTTTGTCCATCTTGTGAAATCCCGTAATAATTAAAGCAAATCTGTACTTCTTGTTTTTGGCAGATGGGATGATTGAATTTAAAATATAGTTTGAGACAGATTCAAAGGACCTTGTTTTTGCCTGCAAAATGACCATTTTGTCACTGCGTTATGTTGAATTTGTGAAGAAAACTCTGTTTTTCTCACCTTCACAGTGAAGGTAGAATGTAGGAAATGGGATTTTCATAAAATTTTCATAAATTGAAGTAAACGTGGGCCAAATTTAACAACAGTAAAATTATCAAAACATCCGCTCAATCTCTCACACAGCTCATGCAGCATAATCCAAAGTCTGATTTATTGGGTTGTAAACTCAGTGCCTCCAATACATGCATTTTTGCTGAAAAACTACGACAATTTAAAATACATCCGTACAAACAATCTCGTGCACGGCCGGGAAGCGTGCCTGGGAACAGGCATGTGACTCAGGACACATTACTCGTAGCCTGACGTGTTTTATATTTCAATGTTTTTTGGCGAAAAGGTTGTGTTTGGGAAGTATTGAGCATTGTATCCATCATTCATGAGGAGCAACTTCTTAACCAATTTTTTAGAGGGACTGATCCATTGCAGATGACTTCCAGATCAGGCATCTGAAGCGTTAACCTGCTGGCTAAACTGTTCCAGTTTCACAGGTTTTATAAAATAGATTCAACGTTTGTGTGTCTGCCTCAGGTCCTGCAACCTGTGGCAGTTTAACAGTTCAAACAAAACTTCTGCGTTGTGTTGCACAAGAAATACAAGACGTTAGACTGAGAGCAGTTACATGCAGTATAATGTTAATTATCTACAATATTTAATATTTAATTTAATTGGTAGTACTGAGTGATTACTTTAAGCCGGGGATACTCAACTTGCTTTGCTTGGGGACCACTTTTGCAAAATGTCAGGAGGCCAGGGGCCAGTTGCAACATGTTTAAAGGATTTTAGGACATTTCTTGGATTTTGGGACATTTCCACGATTTTAGCACATTTCTAGGATTTTAGCACATTTGAAGGATTTTTTGGACATTTCCAGGTTTTCAGTACATTTCTAGGGTTTTAGCAGTTTTCTTGGATTTTAGCACGTTTAAAGGATTTTAAGACATTCTAGAATTTTTGGACGTTTATTGGATTTCAGGACATTTGTCAGTTTTTCCGATGTGAATTGCAAAATTAATGGGGGCTCCTCGGCAGCCTATTGGGGACCAGATTTTGCCGGTAGGCCGTAAATTGAGTGTCATTGCTTTAAGCTCTATAAAATCCCAGGATGCTGTTTTGGCTCCAGAGATTATAGCCATTATTTCAGTGTCATGTTTAAATCATAAACATGGCTGTTAGAAACTGCACATACTGCTCACGTATCATATCATTATTAAATGAAAACAGACTGTAATCAGGCTTGATTTTTAGATCCTAGTTGTTCACTTTGTTTTGGAGCCAGTGGCTCTCCCAGCATGCACCTGGTGTTCCTGGACGGCTTACAGTTCCTTACATGGTTTTTAAACTGATGTGCGGTCTCTGGGTTGGATTTGAATTCCTGACTTTTATCTTTTCTGCTTGGCATCTTTGGAGCTGGTTTTCCTTTTACAGCCGGGTTATGCAACACACCTCCACCCTCCTCCTCCTCCTTCTGCTGCTGCTGTCATAATCCTTTTTAGAAAACTACTTTCTTCATGATAACAGACGGCCTTTCACTTATATGCACACCTCTGTGTACCTTGGTTAAACTTTGATCATCAATAAACACTTATGATGCATTTCCATCAGCTTTAAGTAATAAACACTGAACCTACTCTTTGTCTAATAGTTAAAGTGGAACGTATTGACGGAAATGCACAAAGGAAGTTTTGTGCAATCAGTCGACATTTACTGTTTACTGTTCAGGTGATTTTACTTTGTAATAAGAATCTGAAAAGTAACCATAGCTGTCAGAGCAAAACATACAAAAATTCCCTCTGAAATGTAGTGGAGTAGAAGTATTAAGTACCTTTAAATGGAAATGCTCAAGTAAAGTACAAATACATAAAAATGTATTAATTTAAACGTTAAAAACCAAAAAGCTAACAAAATTATTATTTTTAAGTATATTCTGAGGTCATTTCTGTAATTTTTTAAATCTTATTTTTATTTTTATTTATTTATTTTTTAAATTTTTTTTAAAAATTTTTTTTAAATTTTATTTTATTTTAGTTTTTTTAATTTAAATCTTCACATGACTTCAGAAAAAAAGTTGCTGGGAACTTGCTGTATATGATGTTATCAGTTTCAGCTTCAGTTAAATATTCCAAATTCTAAATATTGATAGATTATCATTTTTTTAATCAATGCATATCGTTTATTGGTCTCATTAACTACTAATTATCGGTATCGGCCTGAGAAAACTAATATCGGTCGACTCTTGTTTTTTACTAAGTTTGAGTAACTTCTTCTTGCCATTTTCTTATGTTTTTTAAAGAAATCAATCCAGTCTCAAGCTTCAAAGGGTTAAATTAAAAAAGTTCAATAGAGTCTAAATTTGTAGTCCATCCATCCAGAGTGAGGGAGGCCGAGCTGCGCATGTCTCCCTCCTCCCTCCTCTTCCTCCCCGCCTCTGCTCTCACCTCTCAGCCAGGCGGAGCCGCCGTGCTGCTGCATGCTTAACGGAGGTTCAAGATGGACGCCAAACAGGGTTAGTCTGGTCATAATCTTTTGTTTACCGACCCTCTCTCTCCTCATTTACATGCCGCATTTGCGTACGGTTATGTCGCCGGTTTAGTATTTGCATGAGCACCGGGACTGAGGCTGGATCCAGCCCGGGGAGGGAGGGAGGCGGGCTGGGGCCGCCTGCGGAGGTCATGCCGGACGGTTTGACGTTTTGTCCCCGCGGTGAGCACCGGGCTGCCGGCGGGGGGCTTGCAGACGGCATGCCGGGGGGGATGATAAAACTGTTAGGGACGGAGTTGAAGAGAGGGCTGGTGATTAAACTCGGTGAAACGAGATCAGCGGGTTTAGCTGGCCCTGATGCGGGTCTATTTTTAGCCAGGCTTCGGCGATGCTAGCACGCCTGCTACCATATGTAGCCAGGCAGCCACATTTGGACCGCGGACTCTCCTCCTCCTCCTCTTCCTCCTCCTCCTCCTCCTCCTCCTCCTCCTCGTGTTGGCTGCTCGGACCGTGTCTCTACATCCAGACACTGGCTCTCTTGTTAAATCTGCTGCTGTGGTGCTAACAGAGCTAACATGCAGTTAGCATGTTGAGCCGTTTGATAATAAGGGGAGAGCTAGCTGTCAGCTAACGTGCTAACGAGCTGTCAACGCCCACATGTTCGCTCCGCTGTGCTCAGTAAGACAGAAGCTTCCCGAAAATGCAGCTGCTTTTTCTATCGATCATTGTGTTTAAATAACTGTCAGTGAGCCAGCTGACACAGTGTTTTACAGCTGTTTTAAAGCAAACAAGAGGCCTTGTTTTATCTGCTCTGGGATCAGCATAAAGTTTATGTACTTATTTAACAGCAGCAGCAGTAAAATCCATTTTAAAAAGCACCGTTTTTAACATAACTGTTAAAAACAGATGAGCTGATTTTACAATGTGTGGCAACAGTCACAGATGTGTGTCTGTCAGTAACATGTCACTGATGTCAAACACATAGTTAAAGCTTCAGTGATGGTTATTTGTAGGGGTTGATAAGAGATATTTGAAACCAAAATGAATTTACAATAAAAATGTTAATCTTTTGTCAATATTTAGAATTTGAAATATAACAGACTCGAACTATAAAACTTTGTTTGAATGCCTTTGAGCTAAATAATGGGAAATTATTGATTAAAAATCTACTAAATGTAAAGGTAATATTATATAAGTGTTTAATAATATTAACGATGTTATGACATTGGGAAAGAATCAGAAAACTTAGTCACTAAAAAGTTTGAGATTACACAGTTAACTACTGAATAATGCAGAATTTACAATAAAAGAAATCTGGGTCGACCGTTATTGGTTTTTCAGGGTCGATATGTCTAGTTAATAGTATTGATTTATTCTGCTGACCTAATTTTCTGCTGCTAAATATCCAGAAATTGTCCATGATGCCCATCATAATTTCCCAGACATTGAGATGTTTTAAGGTGTCTTATTTTGTCGGACAACACAAAAAACAATGATATGCATAATTCTAGTAAAAACTTGCAGAATGGTTACCGGTGCCACAGATGAGCTGATTAAACATTACACTGAAATGGTCTCTTAACATATGTAAACTATGATGTTGCGTTAACCCTTTTAAACCTGGAGCAACACTGCTTTTCTTGTGTTGCTTTCAGATGCCTTTCACAGGTATTTAAATCTTTGAGCCCAGATCAGGTTGGTGCAATTTCCTAAATGTCTTGGAAAAAATACCCTTAAAGCTAGGGGAAAAACTATACTTATCACTGTTCGTACATTCGTGCCAGTTTCTGAGAATTATTGTAACATGAAAAGCTCGTACTGCTGCAACCCTAATGTGTGACGCTGTTTCATTAACCATCACGTTTTTTCATTTTCTCACTGCGTACCGTCTCTACAGCCATGTGTGCCAGCTATCTGAAATTATGTCTGAATAGAGTTTTTATCTGATTTGTTTAGAAAACACCAGGCCAAAATGCCAAAAAAGTGTTATGGTCCTTGGGAAGTCATGGAAATTTTTAAAATTTTGTCCGTTTAAATATGTGGGAACCCTGAATCTAACTGATGTACGTAGATTACATAGTTACGGTAGATTTGCTGTACATTGGTGGGCTTCAGTGCTGGTTATTATTGTCATATTTTGTGTTCCAGTCAGAAAACCGGCAGTTGTTTTGAGTTGCAGAGATGCGTGAAATCAGCCGCTCATGTCTGCAGAATTACGTGCAGGTTTCCTACAGTCGAAGCAGTCAGTCGGATTTGTCCACTTGGCAACAACTTATCGCAGGAAATCTGATTTGAGGTTTTTAGCCCCTTAAGCTCATTTATTGGCTTTTGAATATTTTGGTCAGCTGCCAAACGTATCGCGGCCGGTCAGTCGGCCTGTGGTGCTGACCAGCATTCACCTGCCATTGTCTCTCTGTGCGTCGGCTGCGGCCTCGGTTTGCATTTTAATGCTGCTTTGCTTATCAGCAACTACTCTTTATCTCTGGATGTATCTAAGACTGTGAGACTTATTGTGTATTGCTCTGTGATGCTGATCGTGAATTTAAAAGTGAGCCCTTAATTATGACGGCTCTGTAGCTGTAATTTCCGATAAGCCAGGCAGAAACATTAAACTGTGAGATTCCAGCGTGCAGTTGGACACGCTCTCGTCATTCAGAGCCACAGAGTACAGCATGTGTCGGCTGTGAGCGACGTCAGCCTGCAGGAGACCCAGGACTCCTTCACTGCTAATATTGTCCGCTGACCTGCCTGGAATTCCCTGGTGAAATATAAGCATGCTCAGCGAGCGACTCAGATCATGAGCTCAGCTGTCTCTCAGGAGAGTCCGACCCCTCACCCACCGTCTCCTTCACCTCCGCCACCCGTTTATATGAGTCCTTAGAGAGTGAAGGAGCTCCCTGCAGCACCCATATGTCAGAGAGACCCCAAAATAACTGCTGCCACTCATTGTGTTTTTGGCTGTTTTTCTAAATAATTTCATAATTAAATTGATAATTTCCTAAAAATAGAACCAGATTGATGCCAAAATCAATATTGGATGTTTTAGGAAATTCTAGTATTTTTTTTTCAGTCATACCCAAGTTTAAATACATTGTTGGTGTGGTAACGGTGCTGCCTCTGAGCTAACGACGATATTGCTGATTATTGATAAATATGGCAAATTTTGCTTTAATTTTGTAGCACAGGTGGTGCTTCAAATGTTGAATATTTCATAATCCATTAAGTTTTTTAAAATAAAACATCAGAAGGTGAAACATGCCCACCACAATCAGGTTTGTCAGGTTTTACAAAATTAGAGATGGAGAAGTAGAGAAGTAATTTCCATATTCAAGGACTCGTGTTAAATTATTATCGAGTACTTGCAAAGAAAAATTTTGTGCAACAGTAGGGTCGGAAATTAACACCCAAACAAATACTGGGGAAGGGTTTGGGTTAGCTTACCTTTCTGGCTGCACAGACTGTAGAGATTAGCTATGATACATGCAGATATTCATAGAAAGCAGTACTGGATGTCATCCAGAAGACGTAAACTTTTGATAAAGAACATAGTCACCTAACTTTTCTATTCATTATGTTTTTTTTCCCAAAACAAGAAAAAAAAAGAATACTCTGTACACTAAACAAATACTGGCATACACATCAAGTACTTGAATACTTAAGCTCATCCCTAAACAAAACTCAAAGATATATCAGCAGTTTTACTTGAAAATGTACTAAAAATAGTTGCAGATACATTTTCTGTCAATAAATTAATCATTGCACCACTGGATGGAAATCAGCCAGCAGTACATTAGCAGTTTTTCACAGCCACTGTGCTTCATCACAGCAAGACATGCTGACCGCGCAGCAAACCATCCACAGGCTTTTATTGTGAAGCAGTTTTAGAAATGTCGACCACCAACACTGCCAGAGCTTTTTTAGAAACGCTGCTGTTCAGTGAACATTTTTGGTGGCGTCTGGTCGGTGGATCCATTTAAAGGTGATAGATAACTGACTCTTCCTGTGGTTTGTGCGGTTGCTAAAAGCCCCGCTTTAAAAACATTTGATGACGTAGTTTATTTCTGTAGCGTTTGTATCTTTCCTCCATGTTGCTCTGTGGCATATAAATGCTTTTTTAGCAATTTAATATTTGCTGTTTTCTAATCACAGGTGCAAAATGCAGCCAAAAAGTTTCAGAATTAACTTCAAAATCTCAAAGTCCCTCTTAAGAAATGTATTTTCTTTAAGATTAACCGTTATTGTTTTTCTCAAAAGTTTTGGAGGCAGTTTTGTTCTTTATCAGATATCTGGCTGAAGGAGTCAGCGTGTTTATCCACAGCAGTCTGAATCAAACCTGTCATAACATCAACAGTGAGCTTTGGTGGACTTTTTGTGATTTTTGGACAAAATAATAAAATAAAGCTCAAAAGTCAAAGCCGATGACCTCCAAAAGTGCCGGCGGAGCTGGTGTTACGTCACTTTGAAGCTGTCATTGTGGCATCAGGATGAAAGTGGAAAAGTCCAGAAGGCGCAGAGATGAGGAAGTTTGTGAGTCAGGCTGCAGAGAGGGATGACAGTGTGTGACCTCTGACCTGCAGCAGAGCCGCAGCACAAACTTCACTGATGGAGGAGACACGAGGATGCTCCACCTCCAGACCCTCACATGCACCGACCATGTGACGGTCGGGAACTGAGGCAGAAAATTTGACTTGAGTTTTAAGCTGTCAGAGTGAAGGCAGAAACTGTGTTTGAAACAGATTTTCCCCGAGGACACTTAAACTAAACACTGATTCATTTGAGTCTCACGGCCCGCGACCATCTCGTGATCTCTGATCTCATCGTATGTATTCGACAGAGCGCGTACACGGTGCTTGAATTACACACTCAGAAATGTAAGTCCTGAAAATGAGAATACTTAAATATAACTGAGTGGACAGCAGAATGATGAATTATTTTATTAATTATAGTGGTATAGTAGTAAATAGTTGGCGCCTGGATGTTTTGCTAGCCTGAAAAACGCTCACGCCAGTGTAGAGTCAACACTTGACTTAATGATTCGTTGATTTTAGGCTCTGGTGGCATTTACAAATTTTTACAATTTCCTTGGAGAAAAAAAATCCATACATGAAAATAGAAATGAAGTTCACTGATGTGCAGGGCTGAGCGATACATGGATTTTATCGAACATTTTTAAAATGAAAATCTAGATTTTGTCAATAACTTGCTTCGCCGCTCTCTTTCAGCTTCCGTAGTTCATAGTGGGCTGCACCCTCCTCCCAAGCTTACCTCTTAGAGACACACACACACACACACACACACACACACACACACACACACACACGACAACATGACAGGAAGTGTCAATGTCAATGAACATGGAACTGACGTTGGACGACGGTTGTTGGACTTCAGAATTGGCCATTTTTAAGCTGGTTTAACTGCAAAACTCTACAATATGTGATCCTGATTTGAAGCCCTCCACATTTTTAAGTTTGCCTTTTTTAATTTTCATTGCTAAAATCAGAGCATAACATGTTTTGAGGAATTCTTTGAGGGGAAAAAATAGATTGAAATCGTAACTCGAGTTTGGTGTGAAAAAATCAGAGATTTTATTTTAAGGCGATATCGCCCAGCCCTGCTGATGTCAGCTCCTTAATAAATTGTTGGACAAGTTAATAATAAATTTTTAACTCTAACAATGACAAAAAAGCATGTTTTTCCATAATTAGAAGTTTTTATATCCATAATAACAGCACAATAAAAGTAATTTAAGTATTTGAGCCACAAATAAAATATTTCTGATAATAACTCAATACTGCCTTAAATTAAAAATGCTCCGACTCCCTTTTGTTGCAGTTTAACAGCCAAAACAGTTCAATATTAAACGTAGCATTAATGCTGCACAGACTCCAGGCTTCGTCCTGTCTGCATGATTGACACTAACCGTCGCTCCTCTTCCTCCTGCAGTGGTGGATCTCCTCTACTGGCGTGATGTGAAGACCACGGGCGTGGTGTTCGGCGCCGCCCTGCTGCTCCTCCTCTCCCTGACGGTTTGCAGCATCGTGAGCGTCTGCTCCTACATCGGCCTGGCTCTGCTCTCAGTCACCATCTGCTTCAGGATATACAAAGGCATCCTGCAGGCCATCCAGAAGTCAGATGAGGGACACCCATTCAAGTGAGTGCCAGAGAGAGAGAGGCAGGAAGTTATCAGCGTCAGGACGGCACCGAATGATTTACTCCTCTTTAAAATAACTTTATTTTACCACAGACACCTAGTTTTATTTAGCCTTCCTTTAGCTGTTAAATTGATATTTTTCCTTCAATAATAACTATTTTAACCCTTTGAAACCTGAGCAAATTGGCTTGATTTCTTCCAAAACATGGAAGGAAGGCAAGGAACAAGGAAAGAAGAAATAACCCAGAAATTAACAAGAAATTATTAAATAGTACAAGAAAATTGAATATTAAAAAAAAAAAAAAAAAAATCCAAAACAGACAAAAGAAAGTGAATAAGTGTTTAAAAAACCAGAAAATTTCTTTAACATAATTTAAAATCTGTAATTATGCTAATTTTATCAGGTATAATATATTATGTTATTCTTTACAGATATGGGTTATTGGACAAAAATTGATTAATGTAGCTCTTACATCTCATGTTGACACTTTTTGGTCACATTGTTAGTCTCAGAAATACTAATGCAAGAAATAAGTAAAAAGTACAAGAAAATTACCTGAAAATTAGTTTAAAAGAAAGAAAGTAATATAATATAATATAATTTTAATATGGAATTATGATAACTATAAATACAGTTTTTCCCTAGATTTCAAAAATAATGTAATTATTCTTTGCAATTTGTGCAGCAATTTTTAACCAAGTTGCTCAGTGACTTTTTCACCATGTTTTTTTTTTTTTTTAAAGCAGGTTGAGCTCAGCCAATCACATCACAGAAATCAATGACCTGATTAATCCTAATTATCAGTCGATGCTGCAGGCAGTCTGCTGATGTTATAATGTGTGTCAGCTCCAGATTACGTGCTATTCATCTCTAATTTTGTATTGTGATGGTTTTAAAAACACCCTTCAGCCTCGAGTTTATTTGGGTTTTTAGCAACACTATAAGCAACTACATCTCTGCTCCGGCAGAGTATTGAGCTGCTTTACCGAGCGGCTGTTGAGTGATCCTGCTGGTTCCACGTCGTGTTGGTTAGTTGTTGGTTTGTTCATCCTCCCTCTGGCTCTTTTTCAAACCCTTCTTACTGCGTGTTTTTTCACCTGCTGCTCTGCAAACTGACCTCGCACATCGGAGGCCAATTAGCTCAGATTAACATAAGCTGGAGAAAATAGTGAGCTCAGAGAGTCACATTACAAGCCGATTTCTGCAGATTTTACAGTTTCTGAACCTCTTTGAGAGAAAGGAAAGCTGCGTAAAAGAAGCAGGAGAATTTGTTTCAACATTTCTGCAAAGATCTTAAAGTGATTTTATCGAACATTTGGCATCATTTTGGAAGTTATGTTTTGAGGTAAAACTCTTTGTGGTATATGCTAGGCTTGTATCAAGGTATTACAGTATACCAGGATATTTTTAATAATAATAAAAACTTTATTTAATAGCACCTTTGAAAAACAGATGTTTATATCGTGATTTCACAGAAAAAGTAATGACAGGAACTCAGGAAATAATAAACATCAACAAACATGCCAACAAGAGAAACGTCTAGAAAAATCAAACAAAAAGACAAAAACAAAATGTAAACACTAAAGTCAACAAGAATAAAGCAAAGAAAAGTCAAAAAACGGGCAGATGTCACAAGGTAATTAAAGTAGTAAATGAGTAAAGCTTTAGAAAATATAAGCATAAGAGCAATAAGGGAAGACAAAAATAAAATAAAAGAGAAGATCACATCAGTGGGGATAAAACAAAGATAAGAAGATAAAATCAGATGAATAAGAGATAAATGAACAAGTAAATAAATTAAAACATGGATATAGAAGGATAAAGAACAGTTAAATGGAGTAAGAGCAGCAAAAAGAATAGAGAAATAAATAAATAAATGAATAAATATTTAGAAATACAAACATTCAAAAATACAGAAGCAGACAGATGAATAACAGCAAAACTGGTGACTTTTATTCTGTTTTTGTCAAGTTTGAATTAAATGTTTTACCATGAGTTCACAATGTAATTAAGTGTGAAAAAGTGAGATCTGATTTCTGAAGGAGTATGGTTGTTTTTTCTGATTAATTAAGGAAAATAAGAATATTAAACATAAGGAGGAGGAGGGCTACTCTGGTGAAATGTCAGCAGGTGTGAAAAAAATGGCGCTTAAGCCAAATGTAAACATTTTTAACTTGTGTTTGATCGAGACATTTTCCACGCTGATAAAGTCATCGTCGTTGTCTCTGCTCCTCTGCCGTCCCCCGCAGGCAGTACCTGGACCAGGAGGTGGCGCTGTCCGAGGATATGGTCCACAAGTACAGCGACATGGCTCTGGCCAAACTCAACAAGATCATCGGTGAATTGAGGCGCCTGTTCCTGGTCGAGGACCTCGTCGACTCCATCAAGGTGAGAGCCCGTGGACGGACATTTTTACCTGAAGTCGTCTCTGCTCCAGTCCTCTGTGTCTCCCCTCCCAGGATCTCAATCAAACTCCAGAGCCCTTCATTATTTTTGGGGGCTTTTTCAGTACAAACGCGCTGAATGTGCTTATAAAAAGTGCTAGCAGCCGGATGGCGTCCATGTTTGTGTTGGTAATAGAGCGCAGTCGTCGTTCTGCTGGTGAGGTCGTCCTCCACCACAGCGTCAGTTTATGCTCCTTTATTTATAAAAAAAAATCTATATTTTAGAGCTGTGCTTCTTCACTGGTCTCACGATTGATTGGATTACAATTATCAAGTCAGTGATTCGATCCCATGATGCATCACTCATCAATATTTGATATTAATGCACCTGGCTACTTTTTCATTATAGATACATGCAAAAATAAAATAAATATGAATCCCCCTTTTTCAATTCCAAAAACAAAACTGTCTCTGCAGTCTCGCTGCTAGCAGCTGTCTTCTGCTCTGAGAAAGGACACTGAACGTCCTGAACGTCCTGAACGTCTCAGACTTTTGAACTGTAGAACTTTATTATCCAGCCGCGGCTGGAAAATCAATGTTGCGCGGCTGTAATTGATCATGTGCTGTCGCTGCATCGATGCACAATCGTCAGCGTTCACATCGCGATGCATCTTAGAAACGATCATTCAACACGACTACTGTGCCGTCTATTAAGTGATTTTCGAGAAACAACCGTGTATCAGCACAACAGACGAGGAACAAAAATATATACAAACCTGCAAAAAACTGCTGAAGCAAACTTTAGCTGCTGCACAGGAATTAATGAACCATAAACGAAAGATGTATTTAAGAAAAAGATCAAAGAAAATAACCGTATTGTGACCTAAAACAAACCTTAACCTCGCCTAACTTCAGTCCCAGAGCTGGAGTGTCAGCCCTTCAGAGTCCAGATCCCAGAGGGCCCCCAAACGCTCATCAACTTTCCAGGTCCTTTAAGGTCACAGAGAAAACTCTAAACGCTGTTCTGTGTTTCATGGCTTCATACGATCATATCAGTGTTTATCAGTTATGCTCCTTCCTATTAAAATATTCTGCCGTCTGTTCTCGTAGACGTGGAGCTGCTGTGCGTTCAGTTTTTTAATGTCTCGGCCGTGTTAATGGGCGGCACCTCCGGCGGGTTAATGTGTCTGTGGATCAGAGTCGGTAACAGACGAGCTCTCGGAGCTGTGCAGCTGTCAGAGGCCTGTCGTCACCTCGCTGCCTCAACCCCCCAAACCTGCAGTCCAAATACAGACCTGCGAGTATCACACTTCCCTTAGAGGGTAACGAGTGTGATTCTTTAATCCCATCAGCAGCGAGATCGAGCCTCGGGAATGTTTTTCAAATTCTCCGCAAATCACAGGCGTTTATGTCTGGACGCATTCTGCAATATTCTGTTATTCTTTTGCTTGAGATTAATTTCCTGTCATCAGTTTATAAACACACCAGCGGCTCATTAAAAGGTCACGATCCTCGGTCACGAGCCTCCAGTCAGAAATCTAACTGTTTAAACTGTCTGGTCTCTAATCTGGCAGCCACGTCGGCTCGGGGCTGTTTCCGTGTTCATCGTCAACATGAGCAGAAAACTGTCGCATTATGTCACAGCGAAGTAAGAGCTCATATTAAAACTGCTTCAGGGATTAAATCTCAGCGTCACACAACAATCAGATGTGTTTCTGCATCCTGATCCTGTTTCAACCCGCAGAAACAAACCAGACGACGGTTTCAACACCAAAAAACATCATTTTCTGACTGGACTCAGAATTAAAGTCCATTTATTACTAGTTTTTTTTTCAAACGTTACTCATCTGGATCTTCGAACGCTGTGATGTCGCCTAAAAAATAGGTCCTAGATTTAGTGCTGAAATGATTTTTTGTTTTCATGAACTGGTTATTAATGTTTAGATAATAGACTCTTGTTTAAAAACATTTATTGAGCCAAAACTTGAAATTATTTTCAGGCCTTTAGTGTGAGGGGTTCTGCTTTTCTCTTTTTATATCACACTAAAATTAATATCTTATCAGACAGTCTGAGGCAAGTTTTAAAAGATGATTTAAAAACTAACAAAAAAAGTACAGCGCAAAATAAGAGCTGGACCATGTGGCAAAAAATATGAGGGGTTTTTTTTTGTATATTTCTAAATATTTGTATTTATCCCAATATATATTTTGATAATGCTGCCAGTCTGAGGAGTTTTCTCTGAGGGATTATCGGTCAAACTTTAGAATTTAGTTTATTAATATATAATATAAAATCACGTAAACATTTAACTGTGCAAACATGGCTTTGGTTTGAATTTATTTTGGGATAAAAAAATCACTGAAACACACGTAGATGTAAACATCTGACTTAATGTAACGATGATGGTGTGGATTAACCCTTTTTACACACTTTCCATTCTTCATTTTTTGTTAATTTTGGCTGCGTTCATACATACGCTGTAACGTTTGGCAAAATTGTGTATTTTTGTTCAGTCTTTCCAGCTCAGCTGCTACATGGAAACAGTCGCTACATTCATACTGTTAAGTGCCAAAGAATCACCATTGAAACCCATTCAAAGTGACGTTTTTCATCCCAAAGCCATCAAAGCATAAAGACGTGACTTGTGTTATTTCTGGTGTCGTTCTGGGCTTTTGCTTTGAAATTTGTCATTTTTATTAGCATTGCCGCAAGTGTAGTTTTATCACTGAGCCCAATACTAAATAATCTGATGTCAGGGGTTTCTCAGATCTCAGCCGTGAACTCTGTGTGTGAAATTATTTTATAACCGAAAGAAATAATCAACAATCTGTGGAAATAAAACACAAGCTGAAATAAACATTTGCACAGAGCTCTAAATAGTTTTATTAGCTATCAGTATATTTAAAAGAGGGATGAGCGCAGTCGTATAAATAAAAGTATTAAACACGGCCGAGATATTTGATTTCAGATATTTTTGATTGTTTATAAAGAGGAACAGGCGGCTCGTCTCAGAAACATTGATTCGGTCTGATCAGTTTTTAGATTTGCTCTTTTAGTGTCTCGGTGTGTTTCCACGGTGACTGATTTTTTTGAGTTTTAATGCGTGACTCATTTTTTTGTCACAGGAATATGAATCGTGGTGCTCTGAGATGTAGTGGAGTTAAAGTGTAAAGTAAAATTTAAATACACAAGTACAATTTTGAGGCACTTGTACTTAACCTAAGTATGGTACTTTTACTTTACTTACTACCACTGGAGACGAACTTTACTGATTAACAGCACTGAAGAGCTGCCTATTAAATGCTGCATTTATTAGGTTTAAACCCATAAAAAACACAATGAAATAACAAATAATTGTTTTTATTATCAGGTTTTTTCCATGCTGTAGAAATGCAGCTTTTTACAATCGTAGCACATTATTACTACGTTACTACAAAACTAAAAAGAGAAAAAATCAAAGCAAGAATACTTCTCTGTAAATAAATGGTCATCTATATAAAATGAAGTATATTCATTGCAATAAATGCAAAAAATGACAAGTATTTAAAAGAAGAAAAAAAACACACAAACTCAAACTACATGTTCTGCAAAAATTCACTTGATGTGATGAATCTTAATCCTGTTCATAGTTTATAACGGGACTCCGTATATTTCAGATGCATGCTGCTGATCCTTTAATGTCGGTTATTCTGTCTAATGGACGGCTTAACATCCGTCTTATCCGTTATTTAACGCTCGGCCTCTTAAGGTTTTTCCATAAAAAGTGAAATCCACTTTTTCACACTTTAATATCACATCCTTTATTTCAGATCGTGCTGTTTTTGATGTTAATAGTGAATTTGTTTGTTTTCCTCTGCAGTTTGCTGTGTTGATGTGGATTCTGACCTACGTCGGCTCCTTGTTCAACGGGCTCACTATTCTTATTCTGTGTGAGTGTCAACATCAGGCCTTCATTTCCCATCATGCTGTGCAGGTTTTAAATGACGCTAGCAATTTAAAAATGTCACCTTTCTTCCTCTGGCTCCATCTGCTGGTGAAATTAGGAGCCACGCTGACTTGTTTTGGCTGAAGAGTCGTTTGAAAGAACATGAAATGTGAAAGACAGTAACTTTAAACTGTGATCTGTGTTTTAGTTTCTCTGTGATTTAGTGTTTTTATTCCGACTAACAGGAAGCAGCAGGCAGTCAAACATCGTTTCTTCTTCTGTCTTCTTCAGGTCTGATCGGAGTGTTCACCTGCCCGATCATCTATGAGAAACACCAGGTAACAGCCACACGCCTCGCCGTTATTTCAGCGTTTCCTGATGGTGTTTTTACACAGAAATGAATAAATGAACCTGTTTTTGTTTTTGTTGTTGTTTTTAAGAGATGTGTTTAAATTAAGCTCCCTTTTCTGCTCGTTTTCTGACAGCTGTGTGTGTCTGTAATGGGTCCAGGTGGACTCTAGATTCAGTTTAATTACACTTTACACACAATTATTTTATATTATTTTATTTTATCTGTCTGTTTATTCACACAATAAACTAAAAGAATGACTTTTAATTAAATGTTATTATTTGTCCCAGAGAGCGAGCTGTGTTAAAAAACAGAAAAATAAAATTAAAAGCACAAATAAAATGACACAGAAACAGTCGACATTGATCTGTGTCCACACTGATTAGTTTAAAAGTGAAGAGTTCAGTCTGGTCATTGTTACACTACTGCACTTATACTGCACTGTACTGCACTGTACTGCACTGTACTGCACTGTACTGTACTGCACTTATACCGCACTCTACTGTACTGTACTGCACTGTACTGTACTGTACTGTACTGCACTGCACTGTACTGCACTGCACTGTACTGTACTGCACTGCACTGTACTGCACTGCACTGTACTGCACTGTACTGTACTGCACTGTACTGTACTGTACTGTACTGTACTGCACTGTACTGTACTGCACTGCACTGCACTTTTACTGTACTGTACTGTACTGTACTGTACTTTTACCTTACTGTACTGTACTGTACTGTACTTTTACCTTACTGCACTGCACTGTACTGCACTGCACCGCACTGTACTGTACTGTACTGCACTGCACTTGTACTGTACTGTACTGTACTGTACTGTATAGTACTGTACTGCACTTTTTCTGTACTGAAGTAAAATCCTGACGTTTGTGCGTTTGTGTTTTCAGGCTCAGATCGACCACTACTTGGCTCTGGTCAACAACCAGGTCAAAGACATCGTTGGGAAGTAAGTATTGTGTCCGTCTGTCCTCCAGAAATGTTTTGAGTGGACACAAAAACACCAAAATGATTATTAATAACCTGCTGAGACCAAGAAGAAGCAGCCAAACAGCTGACCAGATGGTGGCGCAAACGAGCCAACTGGTTTTAAACTGAAAGGAGACAAAAATCTGTGAATGTGGACAGAGACGTCTGAACAGCTGTTTTTGGTTTTTCTTCATGACTGGTCCTAAAGGTCAAAACGTTTTTTTGCTAATTACTGCATATTATTTTTATTCACGTTTTACACAACGTCACAACTTTCTTGGTGTTGGTGATGTACGTTTACTTTTACTGTAGTAATGTATGAAGTACGGAGGTAAATACATGGCTGAATTTAGGGACTAATATGCCATTAAATGTACCAAAATAATATTAAAAATGAATTTAAGCTTTAATTGTTCAAATCTGACTAAAATGTGAAGTTTAAATTACATAATTAAATGTAAAAATGAATAAATATAGATAAGTAAACAAGAAGTTTAATAGAGAAAAAAAAGCAAATTAAATCTGAAATATCAACGTTTGCACATTCTGTCTGTTAATTAGTGCCTACATTTATTTTAATACCATTTTTGGTACATTAAATGGCATACTATGTCATTTATTTATATTCATTTATTTAGTCTTTTTTTTTATTTTGGTAGGCTTTGTCTAATTTTAATAATTCTTTATTTAATTTATTTTTAATCTTTATTTTATACCTAAATTATTGAAGATTTTAAAGATTTTACTTCTTTTTAAACAATTTCTGTCTTTGAATCCTTTTTTTTTTTTTTTTTTTTTTTTTAACTTTCTGTCGTTCTGCAGGATTCAGGCGAAGGTTCCCGGGATGAAACGTAAAGCAGAGTGAAGCAACGACAAGTCAGAGTTTGGATTCAGGACGTCCTGAGAAGGAAGAAGGGTGGAGGGGAGGAGGGTGAGGGCAGGTGAGGGCGGGGAGGGGGGGTGGATATGAAGGAAGGCTGGAGGCGGCGAGGAGGGGTCTGGCGTGGACGCAGCCCTTCTAACTTTATTTGTCAAAATAATAAAACACTTTTTTTCCAGTTCAGAATTCCTTTTTTTTGTGTTTTCTGGAAATGTTGAAGCAGGTCGGAGTTCAGCTGAGGTTCACGACACCGAGGTCGGCTCGATGATGCACCTTTTTTTTTATACACTTCTAAATATCAAGTTTGAAACGTTTGTTTCTGTGAGACGTTGAAACTCACAGAAACACGTTTAAATCTTGAGTTAACCCTCCCTCTCCCCACCCAGTGCATTGTGGGAGTTCAGATGCTCCCTCAGTTGGCTTCGGGTGTTTTTTTTTTTTTGTTTTTGTCTTTTGAGCCGGGCGGATTTGTTTTCTTCGTCTGCTGTTTTTGAGAACGACCTGAGCGAGCAGCAAACAGCACCTCATTTGTATTTTCTCTTTTTTTGGGTATGATTACTGAGTTAGAAGTATTTTGTGATTTTACTGTTTAACTGAAGCACCGTCGTGTCCCTCAAGCTTCGAGCTCGTGTCCTCGCTAACCTGCTGCGTGGTTTCGCCTCGATGTGATGAATTTGTGAACGACGTCTTTGACTCCTGATGAGGCGGCGGGGGAGAGGTGGGGCAGAGGGGTGGGGGCTTGTACTACCATTTAAAAATGTCATCGCTTCTGAGTAACTCTAGCTAGAAACATCTAGAAAACCTTTGCCAGACAAATAAAACACATTAATTACATAAGTCGTTATTTCCATGTCATTTGCAGCTGTCTAGTAATGAAAAACTCTGGAAGAAACACGTTTACATTCATCCACATCAGATAAAATACAGAAAAAGTTAAAAAAAGAAGAAAAAAAAAGAAATGGGATTTAAAGAAAAAAATAACCATACTGTCTGTGGAGCCAATATCTTAATAAAGTTGCAACTTGATGTGACTTTGATAAACCTTCGAGCATTTGTTTGTTATGCAAGTATAATTGTGAATGATAAACTTCATACTTCAATTGTGACGATAAAAAGCTTCCAGCCGGGAGCCGTGTTTGTGGAATGCATTGTGAGATGTAAACAATTATCAATAAAGCTTCTAGAAGAAGAAAGTCACGCCCCCTCATCTGTCCGTCAACTTCTGTCCGCGATATATGGAAGCCCATTTCCACCAAAAAAAAAAAAAAAGATGAAATGCAGAACAGATATTATGAATATGAAGTAAAATGTGAAACGGTCTCAATTAGTAAAACTTTTGAGTTAAGCCAAAATTATGACCACGATTTTGAATTTGTCGTTCAAAATATTAAGGCACTAAGTTAAAAATGTCATTTTCATATTTGTCAACAAAATTGAAATATAGGATATTTTTGACTTAATGCTCTAAAATCAAGATGCTACATCAAAAATACAAGAAATTTGACTATTGGAGCATGAATTATGAGGCATTACAGCAGAAGTTTTACTGATTATGAGACTGGTGTTATTATGACAGTATGGTGATGAAAATAAAACAGAATATTTAGTGATGCTTGGCTTTCTAAAATTGTCAGATTATAAATTAAAATTTTTGCCTAAAATACAAAAGTATGCTCATTTTAAGTTTTTCATACTATCTCAAAGTATCGTTTAATATTTCATTAGTTTTCAGATTTTTTGACATTCATAACATTTCTGTCAAAAATGGGCTTCCATAATTGAAGGCTTCTTGCCAGATTTTAGTTTTCTGCTGTGCAGACGAGACTTTAAGTTGGTTTAAAACTGTTAAAATCTGCCTTTAGTCACTGAATGATATTTTTATTTAAGGGGAACTACACCTATTTTCAAAATTCATACTTTATTCCACTTTGGGGACGACACATTTGCAATTTAGTTATATTTGCATAAGGACAGTGAAGTTTTTTAATCTTTAACATTTTGAATGCCAGCTGCTTAAAAGACTCCCCTCCTTTTACATTTTAAAAAAAGCTTTTAAAATGTTGTCTTTTATACTTTTTTACTGTTGAGATTTTTAAACTCAAATTGTAATTTGGCAACAACTGTTAGAATATGCCAACATTATTCTCTGTTTAGCAGACCCCAAAGGTTTTTGTTTGCGTTATGTTTGTGTTAATCATTTGTTTTGCAATTTAATTAATTTTACATATTTTTTTATATAAAGAAATATATTTTCTAGAATTTTTATATATGAAATCTGAAGCTCATATTGTTTTTTTTTTAATTAACAGATTTAAAACAGTAGATTCAGTGGTCAGTACATTCAGTTTATACATAAAGGGGCAAGTCATGACCAACATTTACAAATGTAAATAATGAGCAATTCACCAATGACCAATTAAATCAGATTACTTGGTCGAAGCTACTTGTTCTATAATTTAATTTATTAATTACGATCCACATTTCTCCAGGTATGAGCAGTACAGAATATATTTGGTCATTATTTCAGTTAAATTTTGTATTCATAAACAACTCTAAAAAAAAAAGGATTAATATTATATATTATCTTAAAATAATATCAAACTTAAAAATATGTAATGAAAAAAAATAACCAAAACTATTAATTTATGTAAATCTTACAAATCTATAGTAATCTGGTAAACCTCTGTTCATACTTATACTTGTGTCTGTTATTTATTTATTGTCTTTCTTGTTTTGTACAATTTTGTTTGTTATATATTTATTTCGAACATGACAAATAAAATAAGACAACAAAAAAAAAAAGAGAATAAATAAATAAAAATGCCAATCGGACACATATTTTAAACCCAGCAATCTCTTAAAAGTTATGCGCACGAGTTAGAGGGACTAGAAAATGTCCGTTGCTAGGTCGTTACTAAGGTCCGACCTACTTGCTGGACTCGAAACCACGTTTCATTTCATACAAGAATTTACCGACCTGATTGTTTTCCAGGAATTAGTCAGACTCCGTGTGTTTCCATAGAAACCGGCATAAAAGTCACTTAAAACTTTTATTTTGAGACCAGGTGCCTCAAAACATGGAATATATTTTGATTGAACATTTTTATTTTTATTTGAATAATCGCAATATTACACGAGAGGGCGTGGTCAGATGACGTAGGAGCATTAAAAACCTCCACCTGAACGGAAGTGGACTGTTTGAACAATATGGCGCCAAACGTTTGCGGAGACAACAGCGGCGTCCCGTCGCTGTGTTGAAAAATGTCTCTAAACTTCAACAAAACTGATGATCGCAGCCTCTGGATGTCTGGATTAAGCCGTCCGAGTGTTTTTGTGCCGTTAATCGTTATTTTGGTGAATGTTTTGCCGCTGATTGTCCACAAAGCGACCGAAGTTTAGCATGCTAGCTGCTAACGGACGGACGTTAGCAACACGGCGCGAGCGAAGTGACGGTTTGATGGAGATTAAACTGTTTTTTGGGAGAAAGAGTGTAGATGTTTGCGTGGAAACGACGCGGATGGTGTTAGATTATTTTTTTGAGCACGAAGAGGAACTTTCTGGATCAAAAGAGGAGCAAAACAACAACAAAAAACTACCGGACGGATGTTTTCATCGCTCAGCTTCAGCTGCTGCAGCAGGTTAGTTCACTTGTTTGTCTCACTGTTGACATGTTTGTATAATATCTGAGGGCGGCTCTATTCTGAACTGTACGGTAACTGAACGGCGATGAAATGGTTAAATGTTTCTGTTGTTTGTGACTGTTTATTTATTTATTTCTCGTGTTCAACAAACAGCCATTTAAAGTTTTCGCTGACAAAATATTGCATCTTGGTGCAAGATTTTTTTATTGAACTTTATTAGTAAAAACAAACAAGTTACGTTAATATTGACACTGAGATTATACAACTATTACCAACAAAATAAAAATGTATGAACGGAAACGTAGGTCGGACCTTAGTAACGCCCTAGCAACGGACACGTTTTTCTAGTCCCTCTAACTCGTGCACATAGCCGACTTTAAAAAGGTTTGTGGGGTTTCCCAAACTGAATAAATACAGCAGATATAAACAGAAATGCTTAGCCTGCTCAGTCTTGTTAAGACTAAGATAAAAAACATTTTCCATGTACAGATTTAGCGATTAAACCTGCAAACTTTACTTGTAATTTTAAGCTAGTATCGTGTCAGAGGATGACAAGCGTTTTTAATAATTCGATGCGTAAGGTAAAGTCCAAAAGTCAAAATTAATGATAAAAAATGGAGGTGTTGTCGTTTCCAAAATTCATTAAAATGTTATCTAGAGAAATATTCTGCTTCTTGATGCCAGCCGATCTTCGACCGAATCACAGCCGTGACGATATACAGCGTAACACACGACCTGGAGTGTGATAATGCTTTTATACAACAGTTCTACAAGCGCCGTTCATTCGTTTATAGTAACAAGCCACAACAGATTATGATTTTTTTGTCAATTTAATGTTTTTTTTTGGCTCCGTGGACACAAATAGTTCAAATAGTGGACGTGACAGCTGTTGCCTAGCAACGGGTAAACATTTTTCTGCATGCTGCTTGCTAATTTTTGTACGTGAAATCAGAGTCGGTTAACAGACGCTTTCTGTGATTCAGATAAGTTTAGTTTCATCAGACGTTTTGTCGCTGCAGCGCGTCCGCCCACTGCCGTGACCTCCGTCACCTCGAATCCAGTATCTGTGTGTGTGTGTGTGTGTGTGTGTGTGTGTGTGTGTGTGTGTGTGTGTGTGTGTGTGTGTGTATATAGACGTAAACAATGAAAACAAAAAAGTGAGTCTTGCAGCCAGGTCTGCCTGTCTGTAGCCCCGCTGTGACCGCCGAGTCTGTACAGAGTCGACGTGTCTGACGTGGCTCGGTTTCCGCTCAGATACTCGGCCACCGTGTATTGTCTGTTAGCACCGATGTTTGCTTTGAGTATTTATGATAGATGTCCAAAAGTTACTGTGAGTAATGTAACTAACAGGTGTGAAGTGGAGTGATACATGCAGAGTTAACAGTCCCAGTGATGTTGTACTGTATATCAGCACTCATGGCCTCTCGACCAATCAAATTGCTCGGTCAGATAACCGTATAAAGCATATTTGAGCACGCTCTAAAGTCAGGTTGTGTGGTCGGTGTTGCGTGTTGCCCGGTTGTGTGTGTGTAATTGCGCACAGTGTTGTTGTTGTTGTTGTTGTTGTTGCTGCTGCGGCTGTTTGCTATCCTCCTCCTCTCCCCGTGCGCTCCCTCTGCCCTCCTGCCCGCACACGTGTAGCCAGCTCCCTCGTTGGAGAGCGCAGGTGAGGAGGTGCGGAGTGAGAGGACGCTCCCTCTGAGGTGCGTGCCGCACGGGCAGGAGGCAGCTGGGCAGCCGGGTTCGTGAGGTTTTCTCTTTTTGTTTTGTTAGTTGTCTTTTTCCCGGCATGTTTACGTTGCTGCGTTTTGCTATTTCAGTTTGTGTTGGAGGTTTGGTTCAGTTTTCGGTTTTGTTTAGGGAGGAGGCCTGAGTGTGACGGCCCTTTGTGGCCGGCTCAGCGACTTTCCACATTTTTGTTTCTTTCGTGCTTCCCTCTTTGGCTGGTCTGTTGATTATTTATCTTGATCTGTTTTCTCTTACAGAAAGCCACCGAGAAATGTTTTCAACACCATTGATTGACAGTAAAAAATAAAAGTTTTTGTGCTTTTACACTTTTAAAACTGTCTCTGGCGTCCTTCATGTGTTGCTGTCTCTGCTGAGCCTTAGTTAGGTTTTAGAGGCCGTAACAGTCAGAACTACTTGTACTGTTTATCAAATAGTTTCTGCCTCAGGTTGAGTAAACGTAAAAATAAACACAAGGATAAAATGCAAACAAATTAAACAAAAGCAGGAATTGTTGAGTTTCAGCTCATTTTTCCAAGTGTTCAATGTGGGTTTAAAATATCTGCATTTATGTTTGAAAAACTTTAACAGTTACGACACAATATTGAGAACAAAGTCCGCGTCTCTGGGATGCACGATATTTTTCCCCCTAACATTTGAAATGCTGATTTTGACATCGTGAACTGATACCAACATCGATGTATGAGAAATGAAACTGAAGGCACCGGACGAAGAGAGAGGGGGAGAGCCGGCATCAGGGCGAGGCTGACCCGACTTGGACCGAGAGCTGTTCCTCTACCAATCCTTCTTCACTCTAAAGTCCGCTCGCGGGAGGATAAAGTGGATGCGATGAGACTGAGGCTCACTCAGCAACAGGAAATCAGACACTGCTATATGTGCACATCTTGACAGAGACATGGTTAACCCCTAACATCCTGGATCAAGCTGTTGCACTGGATGGACGGACCTTGTTGGGAGCCATAAGGACACAAGACTCTGATGCAAATTCAAAAAAATGCACTGCAAGAATTGAATGATGTCATCAACAGCAACATACCCAAAAACCGGACTGAGTCGTAATAATATCTGCTGCTTTTAATCACCTCAGCCTTCAGCTCAAAAATACAGCAGGATGCGTTGATACCAGGGACGTAACGATCATCGCGAGGCAGTTAAAATCGATACAAAATATGTGAGATTGATGAGATGTTAAATGAACCACAATCCTTTTTTTTTGAACAACAGAGGGCGTAATCTGCTTCCTGCAGCGAAAGCATGTCTTTCCACACCAGACACCTCTGTCCAAAATTAAAGGCTGTTTTTTTAACAGCAGGAGACATTGTGAATGTCCAGAAGTGCATTCTTTGTGTTTTAAATTATACTCTAAATTAATAAAGGATTCTTTGATTTTAATATAGAAAAGAAGAGAAAATGCAGTATTTTGTATCATTTTTGTTTGGAATAATTAATAGAATATTTTTCAGTTGTAATTTTTTCTGTAATCTCATTTTGTATTTTAAAAAATCGTCTTAAAAAGTCTTATCATGAACCCAGTATCGTGAATCGAATCGTGAGTTGAGTGAATCGTTACATCTCTAGTTGATACTGTTGAAATTGAATATTTTATTAAAAGATAAACTCCCAGGAGCTGGAGGCCAACTGGCTCTCCGTAAAAACCTCACAGTGCCGGAAAACAGAGGAACTCTGGGAAAATGAGACGCTCCGGACACCGTTTGAGGAGCTCTGCTGCAAAATCCAGCTCCTCCTTCAAAAAACACTAATTTCCTGTGTTTCCTGAAACCAGCCGAAAACAGTCAACAGTCAGCAGGAGGCCGTCGTCCACACGAACCGGGCCCTCGAGAGGAGAACCAAACGGACCAAGATCCACAAACGCGAAGAAAAATGAGAAAGGGGAGATTTTGGATAAAAGAGCGCTGACTCGACAGTGTGTTCAAGAGCGTCTGCAAAACTTCAAAACAAGCGCAACAAAAAACGAATGAACAAAAAAAGCATAAAAACTGACTTGATTTATTTTCAACACTGTGTTGATGCATATTTACTGCCATAATTTTATTTTTATTCTTTATTATTTTAGAGAGATTTTCCAAATATTTTATAACAGATAGTTTGAAAAAATCAAAAAGTGGTTTTGGTCTCTATGGCTGATTTCCTGTTCATGACAGATTTTATTTATATATTTAACTAAAAATTACATTTTTAGGGCTTAAAATCTTTGAGTCAGATTCACCATCGCTCGCTCTCTCATCCAAATATCGTCTTCTGCCACCAAAAAAACCAAGATGGCAGCAAAAATGCCGAACTAGAGGCGTCAAAACGGCCGTCCACAAACCGATGGGTGACGCCACAGTGTCATCCATTATTTTATTTTAATTTTCATTTTTCTGTGTCCATTATTTTAAACAGTTTATGATTTTATAGTAATATCTACTATATTAATATTACTGACTAAAGTTACCAAATTCCAATAAATTACAACCATTTTCGATTATTGTTTGTGATATGAACATTGTTGAAACTAAACTGAGACTAAAAGTTTTATAAGTTATTAAAATATATATATATTTTACATTTTAAATAAAAAATAAATAGTTAAAAAAAAATATAAAAGCCACTAAACTCCTAAAAAAGTAAAGTTTTTATGATACTTTTTGAGATGAAGTTTGAGTTGTTGGTCACATTACATGAAAAATATTGAAAAAACTGCTTATTTTTTTATTAAATAAAATAAATTAACCATACTTTAATAATGAAAACAAACATGCAACATAAGATCAATGCAGTAGAATTTTTTAATCCTTATTTATTCTAATATTAACAAATTGTTGGTTTTGGAAAATATTGTTTTGTGTAATTTCGAATTATAAAATTATCGATAAAGCTTTCTTCCAATCAGACCACAGTAGACGAGTTCACGATCAAAAACCACGACACTTAAGATTCGTCAGACCTGGAATAAACATGTTAATGCTAAACTCCAGAGTCTAAAAGTTGATATGTATACATATATATATTTATTATTTATATTTATTTTCTCCATTTAGACCAAAGAAAAAAAAAAAACACAGCAAGTTTTTAAAACCAAAACCTGGACGAGCTCAACGTGAGACTGAACTTTAAAGTTCTGTGTTAGAAACAGGGAAAAAAAGTTGATTTTACTGCTTTTTTCCTTCTGGATCACATAAATAACAGATTAAATAATCAAATAAACAACCACAAACTTTAAAATGTATTAAAGAAAAAAGAAAAAAACAATACGAGAGGAAAGCAGCCGTTTTTCTTGCACGAGTCTCATTTAATCAGTTTGTACACTTGGCTAACACACACACACACACACACACACACACACACACACACACACACACACAATCACTTCGGTATAAAAATCAACCGGTGAACATAATTCACACCATAAAATCATCGTCAGTCTCCACAAACATTATTCCGTTTAAAAATAAATTCATGCATCTGATGGGGTTTATACATCTCCATGTACAGTAGATACAAATACGCGGAAATGAAAGAGCGACGCGACCCGACGAAAACATTTACAGACTAAAACTGATCTCAGTGCAGCATTTTACATCTTCAACATCTGCAACGTGTATTTCTTCTTTTTCTGTTTTTGTCGTCGTTTCTTGGCCTCATCTGATAGATTTGTCTTTTCGTATCTGCGGCCGTCAGACGGCTTCTCTCCTTCAGCACCGTCCACTTTATTTTCAGACTTTCTTTGGCATCTTTAAGATGTCGGTTACGAGTATTTTGTGTTTTCTAGGTGACAGGAGTTCGGGTTATAGCATCTTCAAAGTTTTAGACACATTTTGTCCCATAAAATCCTTTTTTTAATAACTACAGCAGGACAGAAAGGACAAGTGAGGCAGTATTTTAGACTGTTTCAATGCGACCACAAGGAAACTGTTTTTGAGGTTTTTTTACTGTGAACATGCTGGAAAACTTTGTTTATTATATTTTGATGTCAAGAAAACAACCTTGTAAACCTGAGCAAATTGGTTTGGTTTCTTTAGAAAACACGAGGAGAAAGCCACGAGCAACTTAACACACGGTCCAAAAAATAGAAAAAAATAAAAAGTTACTCAAAAAAGCAAAAAAAAAAAAAAAACACACAGAAAATGACCCGAAAAATTGCAGAAAATTAAAAAAATATACGTATGTTTATTTTTCTGTTAAATAATTTTAAATATATAAATATAATGATTATAAATATATATTTTTTCTGGACATTTTACCCCCCAGTTGTTTGAACATTTTCCTTTTTAAAACAAAATTTCAGATCATTTTCTTGTCACCTTTTACTCATTCCTTGTGAGACTTTTCTTGCCAGGTTGCTCATTGCCTTTTTCCCCACGTTTTTGAAAGAAATCAAACTAATCTGCTTACAGCTCAAAGGTTAAAAAGCTTGTGAGAGGTGTTTGAAGGAAGCACAAGAAAACTGAGGCTGAAACAGGTTTTAAATGGTTAAAAAGGTATTTTGAAGGTACTTATCCAGCGTCAGTGTGTTGTATACAGTCGATGGCGTTCGGGATGTCCTCAGTTTGGAAGTAAGCGATGTCGTTTCAGAGTAAACTCTTTTTTTGGCGTTTATTTTTCCGTCAGACGGCCGGTTTCGACGGGGAAACCGCGGTCAGGGCCTCCAGACCTCGCTGAGAAAAACTGTCGTTTCAGCCGAACACGGCCGCCGCTGTCTTCTGCCGCCTCCGTCAGTCTGTTAGTTTGAGTTATTGTGTGACTTTGGTGAATCTGAGTTAACCCTTTAAACACCAACGTCACATATAACAACAGAAAGCAGACTGCGAGGCGGCGGCCGTCCAGCAGCTCCCGTGTTCAGCGATGTGAAATCTCAGTTTTTCTCGGTGGAGTCCGGTCTGAAGAGATTACCTGTTCACCAGCTTCAGCTTGATATATAACGATAAAAGTGTCGGGCTTTTGGAAAGTTAGGCCACTTTCTTCCCCGAATCCTATGACTGAATGTTCTGCGTATTTGTGTGTTTGTTTATTTTTTTGTTATAGATTTTCTTTTGCTTGGTTTCTTGTCTTTTATTTATTTATTTACCTTTTTATTTTCTCACCTGCTCATTTGTCATCTTTGTCGTTTGTATACTGCATTTTTACTCGAATCTTTCAGATATGTTGTTTTTTTTTACCTGATCCTTTTCTTTTGGAAACATGAAAAAAAGGCAGTGAGCGACTCAAATGTCCCGCAAAATGCAAGAAATTAGTAAAAGTTGTCAAAAGAGAGATTGAGAGAATTATTTGTAAATTATCGGGCCTCGCCTCTCTCACCTGTCCTGTCTCTCTGTTACTGTCCTCTAAATAAAGAAAAAATGCCCCCAAAAATAATCTTTAAAAAAAGAAATGATCAAAAAAGCTACAAAAAACTAGGGAATAATTCAAAGAGAACTGCATTTATATTGATTCTATATTTAAAATGATGTTTTATACACATTACACTTATTTTCTTATTTTTCTTGCTATTTTGGGGCGTGATTTCCTGTAAAGTTGCACGAAACGTTCTGATGTAAATCAGGCCATTTTGCTCAGATTTCGAAGGGTTAATCGAACTTTCCTCACGCTTCCTTTGAGCTTGTTTTGCTGCTGATGCGTTCACAGCAGTGCTCAGATTTTCGGTTGTTTTTCTGAATGTGCTGATCTTCTGTGCGTAACACACTGAGTATGAAGAAGCATTAAAAAGTCTGAACTATCCCTTTAATTGAATCACGACAAAATGAGAATTTCACGAATCGTCGAATGACCACGGTGTGACGTAACACATTTCAGGCCATTAACAGCTGTTTTTTGGGTTTGATATGATGTCCAGGAATAATTTCAAAGTGCGTCATCTATCGTGTTTTTTCCTCCCACAGAACAACAGTCGGCCTCTGTGATGACGCCTGTGACCTCTCGACCTCTCGAGTGCATCGAAGATGAACGGGTCAGTCCGGTGAGTAATATCTGCAGCTTTTTTTCTATCACACAAACTCTTTTGACACTTTTTCACAACAGTTAATATTCAGACACAGAAACCCATCCACACCGTAAATGAGGCATAAACAACATTAAGAGATTTCCGTAAATGTTCCCTCCGTTTCCTCCGATGTCCGGTTTTGTTTTACCATCACGATGCTTTGGATGTTTTTTTTAAAAAACAAAAAGCAGCAGCAAAGATATTTTTCGGTGAATGAATAAAAGTTTGAACATTCTCAGTGTAGCACCAGACAGAGTACAAAATAAGTCGAATCATGGGTTAAATAAAAACAAATCAGTGTATGAAAACAAACATAGAAAGATCCAGAAAGGCACTTAAGTGTGATGATATCCGACGACAGACACAGTAAAGGCTCTTCGAAATGAAAAGTGATTTTAAACCAAATCTTTTCTCAGTGACACACGAACCTCTCGATGAATATGACACAGATCTTCTCTCCCAGTGATCCCAGTATGTCCCAAATCATTTCTAACGGCGGCGTCATCTCCGCAGCCTCGTCAGACCAGCTGTAAAAGCGTCAGTTTGTCCTTTAAGTGCTGCGACACATTCGGTAAATGCAGCATCGGCAGCTTTATGAGTCCAGGAGGCAGACGTGTAAAAGCCGTGTGAACACAAACCTTTGGACACAATCGAGTTATACATTATTCATTTAGGTTAAATACTCATTTTATGTCCGTTTTATTATTTCTTTTGTTTATTTAACCAACTGATTTAGACTTTAAGTATTTACCAGTGGTGGAATAACGAAATACCTTCACTCAGGTGCTTGAATACAAATTTAACGTACTTGTACTTCAGTCTTTTCATACCACTTTCTGCTTCGACTCTGCGACATTTATCCGCCCGATTTCAACATTAAAAGTAGACAAAATCCTCGGAGAGTTCGTAAAGTGGTCTCTTTAGTTCTAAATTAAACTCCCAACAGTGAAACCATCAGTCCAGTGATCAGTAGTTAATTGACAGACGTAATTTTTTGTGTAAAAACATTTCATGGCTCCAGTCCTGCTTCACTTTTAAAGCTTTATTAGTCAGTCCGGCTGATTATTGAGGCCAATATTTGGCATTTTGCCGTTTATCTCTATTGGTGTTTTATTTTAATGATCGCCGATAAAATTAACTAAAAAGTGCAAAGAAACTGTCAGCATGAGAAGAACTTTTGCTTTCCAAAACCTCAGGAAGCTATTTTTTAATTTATTTTTTATTCAAATCCTCACTTGACTTCAAAAAAAAGTATATGAAAGTTTCAGTTTTGATTAAACATCTGCTAAAGACGAGTTTGTTCTGTTCCAAAATCTAACTATTATTAGAGAGATTTAAATTTTTGATGTAAATGCGTATCGGCTCCAAATAACGTTTATCTGTCTCATTAACTGCTGATAATCTGTATCAGTATTGGCTCTAAAACAGTATCGGTCGACCCCTGAAAGAAACATTGTAAAGGTGTCACTGAGTTACTGCGACATTTCTCACTACTTTTACCTTTTTACAAATCAAACAAATAACGGAGAAAATAATTATCTCTTTGTGAAGAGAACGTTATGGAGTCGTTCTCTCAGACATCTGACTGCATCCAGTCAGTCTCTGTAGCAGGAGACTCCAATTTTGTCAACAGTGACGGACATTTAGGCTCGTGTATTGTTTTAAGAGACTTGAAAAAATGTGAATTGTCCTTTTTACGGGCGTGTTCATGTTTATTTGAGGTTCACACTGGGAGGAGAAAAGAGGCAGGTGCAGCTTGTTCCACAATGACGGAGATTCATTAAACATCAAACGATCACACACTTGACAAATGCACGTTTCTGTATTGTGTGCACACAGTTTTATGCATCTGGCCCCTGGACTTTTGCTGTTTTTTTTTAGGAATGAAAACCCAAAATGTTTAACCTTCTTTGTCTCTGACACTCTTTCTGTGACTTCAGATCTTCAAGGCGCGACTACAGTGATGACAGCTGGGCAAGGCCTTCTGGGTACGAGGTGGATGGCGGCTGAGCGGAACAACGTGACAGTAAGTTGAAGCTCTCCCTCTCTGCGGTGGTGGTCGTGTAAAGCCCGGGCTGGCTCCTGACCAGACAGCAGCGACTCCAAATCAACCGAAAGCAAACTTCAGACCAAGAAAAAAATAATCTGATGATTCTTCTGCTTCTTTTCGTATCTTTATTTGTTCCTGTTCAAGGTCATGTGATCAATCATGAAGAGCCTCTGATGTTTGGCTGAACAGAATCCGAACGTTTCGTCACCGAAGCCGTCTTCGTGTTGCTGCAGTGGTGAGTCTTCTTCCAGCTCTGTTTTTTCAAACTCGTCAGGAAACTTTGCCGTCCAAAATTGAAGGTTGTAGATTGTGGGTGCGATTCCCTCTGGATCCACTTGTGGTGGTGTTAAGGCGCTTGGAAAAAAGCGTCACCAGGTGGCGATTTACAGGCATTTCCATACAAACACACTGTAACACATAAATGGACAGAGTTTGGATCTTTATTTTGAGAGCATGAATTTATTTAAACATCAAATTAAGACAAGACTATTAGTATGTTGCTCAAAAACGTCATAGTATAATATGCCGCTCAACAATAATCAAAAATCATAAAAAAACGTCATAGCATGGTATCTCGCTTAAATATCATCAAAAACTTTAAACTAAAGCTACAAAGCGTTGTACATTATTGTATAGATTTCGTTCAAAATTAATCAAACAAAATGTGGAAATTATGGACAAAAACGTCATAATTTAGCATGTAAAAGAAATGTCCAAAAACAACATAGTACAATATGTTGAAAAACAACAAATTTTGACGCGTTATAATAGTGGCTGAAAATGGCATATAATAGCTTGTAAAGAGGTGTTATAAAAAGTTAGGTAAGAAAAAAACAACAACCGATGGCTAAGCATGCTGGATAAATGTCCAAAAAGGCCACAGTATAGTATGTCGAAAAATGGCAAATTTGGTCCGCTTCTAAAAATGGCTGAAAACCACATAGAATAGCTTGTAGAGGCGCGTTATAGTATACAAAGTGGAAACAAAGGCTAAAAAAGGCCAAAAACCTCATCATTTTGCATGTCGAAAAAAAATGGCCATGAAGGCAATAGTATAGTATGTCGAAAAAAGTCAAATTTGGTCCGCTCCTAAAAATGGCTGAAAACCACATAGAATAGCTTGTAGAGGCGTGTCATTGTATACAAAGTGGAAAAAAAGGAACAAAAAGTCCAAAAACCTAATAATTTAGCAAGTCAAAAGATTGCCCCAAAAGGCAATAGTATAGTATGTCAAAAAATTGCAAATTTGGACCACTTCTAAAAATGGCTGAAAACCACATAGAATAGCTTGTAGAAACGCGTCATTGTATACAAAGTGGAAATAAAGGCCAAAAAAGGCCAAAAAAACCTCATAATTTAGCATGTCGAAAAAAATGGCCACGAAGGCAATAGTATAGTATGTCGAAAAAAGTCCAAATTTGACCGCTCTTAAAAATGGCTGCAAAACACATAGAATAGCTTGTAGAGGCGCGTTATAGTATAGAAAGTGGAAACAAAGGAACAAAAAGTCCAAAAACCTCATAATTTTGCATGTCCAAAAAAATGGCCACGAAGGCAATAGTATAGTATGTCGAAAAAAGTCCAAATTTGGACCGCTTCTAAAAATGGCTAAAAACCACATAGAATAGCTTGTAGAGACGCGTCATTGTATACAAAATGGAAATAAAGGCCAAAAAAGGCCAAAAACTTAATAATTTGGCATGTCAAAAAAAATGGCCACGAAGGCAATAGTATAGTATGTCGAAAAAAGTCAAATTTTGACCGCTCCTATAAATGGCTAAATACCACATAGAATAGCTTGTAGAGACGCCTTATAGTATACAAACTGGAAACAACGTCAAAAAAAGGACAAAAACCTCATAATTTAGCATGTCGAAAAAAGTGGCAATGAAAGCAATAGTATAGTATGTCAAAAAATGGCAAATTTGTACCGCTTCTAAAAATGGCTAAAAACCACATAGAATAGCTTGTAGAGACGCGTCATTGTATACAAAATGGAAATAAAGGCCAAAAAGGGACAAAAACTTAATAATTTAGCATGTCGAAAAAAAATGGCCACGAAGGCAATAGTATAGTATGTCGAAAAATGGCAAATTTGGTCCGCTTCTAAAAATGGCTGAAAACCACATAGAATAGCTTGTAGAGGCGCGTTATAGTATACAAAGTGGAAACAAAGGCAAAAAAAGGATTAAAACCTCATAATTTAGCATGTCAAAAAAAAATGGCCACGAAGGCAATAGTATAGTATGTCAAAAAAAGTCCAAATTTGACCACTCTTAAAAATGGCTGAAAAACACATAGAATAGCTTGTAGGGACGCATTATAGTATACAAAGTGGAAACAAAGGAACAAAAAGTCCCAAAACCTGATAATTTAGCAAGTCAAAAAAATTGCCCCAAAAGGCAATAGTATAGTATGTCGAAAAATGGCAAATTTGGACCGCTTCTAAAAATGGCTAAAAACCACATAGAATAGCTTTTAGAAACGCGTCATTGTATACAAAGCGGAAATTAAGGCCAAAAAAGGCAAAAAACCTCATAATTTTGCATGTCGAAAAAAATGGCCACGAAGGCAATAGTATAGTATGTCGAAAAAAGTCAAATTTGGACCGCTCCTAAAAATGGCTGAAAACCACATAGAATAGCTTGTAGAGGCGCGTTATAGTATACA
>NC_056477.1:4081577-4128345 GCF_008729295.1 Plectropomus leopardus | reverse complement strand
ACACACACACACACACACACACACAAACACACACACATTATTTATACAAATTTACAATTCAAATTCTACTACAAGGACACCAGAAATAAGCATCGAAGTATATAATCTATGTTTACTAAGGTAGTTGCACTACACTATCATCATCACAGGAAACACACTGAATTTGTTTCTAATTTGTTAACTTCGCTGTGAAAACTAAACGTTCACTTCTAAAATCAAACCTTATAAAAGACACATTCACACACACATACACACATCACCACTCACGTCTGCATACATCCCATCAGTGCCAACATGTAAAAGCACTCAGGAAACGTCACGCCACTCTAAACTTACTTAATCGAGACCAAAAAATGTGTGGAGATCTCTCTCTCTCGTGTGTGTGTTTGTGTGTGTGTGTGTGTGTGTGTCTCTGATCGATCTGCAGCAGACAGCTCCCCTCACCATGGCAACAGGTGCCGTACCAGACTACCAGACATTTAAAAATACCCGAGGTCAATCTCTCTCTCTCTCTCTCACATGCATGCACACACACACTTACAAACACAAAGCCAGCCCGTCAGAAACCAAACCTTCACGACTCCTGACGCACCTGCACCAGCAGCGTCATCGGTCCAGTCTTGTTGATCTCCAGAACTTCTCCGTTTTTGGTTCCCACCAGGATGTGACCGTGACCCAGAGTGATGGCCCTGATGGACGGGTTGTCTTCCAGCAGCAGGCCTACGCCGTGCACACACACACACGCACACACACACATGCACACACAGGATAAAGTCTGTGCCATATAGTACACTTCAGATAACTTTCCAAAAATGAGACATTTATGTTTCGACAGACAGGTGTGTGTCGCCATGTGCCCACCTGATGGCAGTGTTGGATAGAAAATTTTCTACTGATTCTTTTGTTTAATTTATTATTCTAAACAAGAACAGCAATTATGACTGTGTTCACCGTAATTTAATCAACAAAACAGAAAAACATCACATTTTTAACTTTAATTTTCAACGTCACTTTTTAAAACCTATTTATATACAAAGGCATTGTCTTATTTTTAGTGTTTTATTTTATTGTTTTAGTTTTTGTGTTTTATTCTGTCCCATGTTGCATAACTTCAAAACAACTTATATATTTTTTTCATTTATCGTTTTATATTTTAAAAAAAGACAACATGAAAAAAGTCAAAACAAAACACTGTAAACTGTAAACTAACATCAAAGCAATAACAAGAGCTCGTATAACATTAGGAATTTTAATTGGTTGTTTTAACCACATCAGTCATTTATCGTTTATTTATACAGCCAAGGAGTGAGCCTGGGATCCCCAAACAGTATTTTATTAATGAACAGTTTTTTGGCCTTGTTAGAGTGGTAGATGGGGAATAACTCTGTCTTTCTGTCCATTATCCTGTCATTTTCACTTTTTGTAAAAGCACTTTTTAACTGTTTTAAAAGCACTATATAAATAAAGATTATTATTATTATTACAGCTAGAAAAAAAGAAATGAACGACTGAAACTACAAATAAAAAGAAGTCACTGTAACACAGTTTTACTAGTTGCAAAATTCCAAATTTTTGCTCTAACTTTACTTTAAAGTCATTAAGTTCATTCAAAAGTAGTTGAAACTCCAACAACACTTGGAATATTAAACAATTTAATGGAAACACGGACACGTTTTGGCTTGTGGCCTTCATCAGCGTCATCAAGGTCCTAAAGTTACCTAAAATAAAAGTGCGATTATCGATCAATGTGAGAGAGAAACTGTGGCATTGGTCAGCTTAGTGTGGACTGCAGCTGCAGCTTTCACTGCAATACTGACGTTTTCTACAAACACATTTTGAAAGATAGACCTGTTGTTGTGCCCTCCCTCATTCAGAAAGTTGCTTCAGGGTTTCCACTTGGTGTCAGTAGATGGTTGTGCGTACCTTTGGAGCCCGGGGACAGCGCTGCTCTCTTGATGGCGTAAGACTTCAGACAGCGATCGAACATGTCGTCCCACAGCTCCACCACGCCGTCCTTCCCGCCCGTCACAAAGCCCTAAAAAGAAACCATTATTGATGAATGATTATTGATTTCACTGAGTTACTGGACGTAGCAGTGGTGGGAGAAGTATTCTCATCCTTTGCTTCAGTAAAAGTATTAATACCACACTGTAAAATACTTCAAGTAAAAGTCCTGCATTATACAAGCAGCTCCAACCAAGCAATCTGATTGGTCCTCAAGACAATTACAATGTGCTCAAATCTGAATGACAGCACACCTTCCTCATGACTGAAAACATGACTCCGGCATTTCTTAACCACTGCTCTTGAAGAAATCATGATTATCGTACCAATTCAGGCGGGGGACAAGGAGAACATCCATGTCAACAGGTTGAACCTCACGAGACGAAATACAGCTGACCAAATGAAACGCCACAGCCAACTCACTAATGGAGTAAATCATAAACTAACACTAGATGACATTAACCAGCATAAACCACCATGTTCTGAACAGACACATTAGAAACACTGACAAAAAATGACATTTGCATGTACGAACACAAAACAGCAAACTTCACTGCAAACTAAAAACTTCTCCATCCAGATCGAGGCATGATGGGAAATACAGGCTGACTGCAGTGAAAACTTTGTTTTTGAGAGGTTAAACAGCATCAAGAAGCAGATTGTTTTGTTAGACAATAACATGTTGTGAATTTTGGAAATGATCTCTTTTTTTCATTAATTTTGACTTTTGGACTTTACCATGCTCTTGAGTTACTGAAAATGTTTGGCATCCTCTATCAGCTGTACCGTGACACGGAGCTCCTGGATTAAAAATGCAGGGAAAGTCACGGATTAATATCTAAATCTGTTTAGAGATAAATTATTTTTGTCAGCAGATATCATAATTGTATGAAGACAAACTTATTTTGGGATACCCCACGATCTCTTGAAAGTATGAGCACAAGTCGGCCGGCGGACTCGACAGGGACTGGAAAATGTATCTGTTGCTAGGTCGTTACTAAGTAGTAAACCAGATTTCATAAATAAAGGAATCACTAATGTGACTGATTGTTTTCCAGTAATTAGTCAGACTCTGTGTTTCCATGGAAACTGAGGTTACGGTCGCTTTTCCTTTTGATTATTCATTTTATTTTGTTGGTAATACCGCATCACTGTTGTGCTCACATGGTCTAAAAGTGCACCCTCTCGTGTAACATTGCTTCATGTAAAACTTAACTCAAGTACTTGTTGTGCAGTAAAAAGTTCCCTGTCAGTGTCTTACTATTGTATCTGATGTTTTTGGATCAATATTACCACTGCGTGTACTTCCTCGTTTCATTAAACCGTTAAAATTGCCGTGGCCTGGTCTTTGCAAATGCACGAGATAAATCAATAAGTGGCGAGTACAGATCGTTACTCTGCTAAGACAAAGCAGGAACTATCCGACACTATCACATCTTTCTCTCCCGTCCCTTGTTTCGCTCAGACTGTCACATCCGCCTCTCCTTCCTTCCCGTCAGAGCTGCCATCCTTCAGTCTTGTCATCCTCCCCTGACAGCCTTTTCTCTCTCTTCCTCCCACTCAGCTCGAGATCTTCACATCTGTTTGATATTTCCTCTGAGGACTCTCTCGCAGTCCAAGTTGTGTTGGAAAGAGTCTATTTTTACAGTTTACTTTGAGAGTCATAAAACATTCCCTGAACGCTGATAACAATGAAGATATGCTGTAAACGTGGGCATTAGGAAACAGACGAGTTATTTAAAGACTGAACTTTTCCAGCCTAGATTCAGTTTCATCATTTCTTTTAGAGTCACAGATTCCTGCAGAACAATTGAACGATTCATGGTGACTGAAGACATGGTGTCTTTTCTCATCAGCCAAAAAATAAAGTGTGGCTGAGCAGCAGACAGGTGTCAATTTTTTCTTCTCTGTAGTTAAAAGAAAACAACCTGAACATTTTTCACTCGGAAAATTACATTTCAACCAGAAGAGATGAAGATATTTGGCCAGAATAAGGAGGATGATGACAGAGGATTTTACCTCTAACATCCTTTCACAAAGATCAGTCCAGGATGAAAGCAAATATGAAAAAATAAATAAATTAAACATAGATTTTTGTTCCTCCTGCAGTTTTTTTTCAAGTGTGGAGACACACATTAATCTACCATCATCTATAAGTGCCTTCAGCAATGATGCTTTTGGAAAACACCTCTTAAAGTGACGTTTAACCCCCAAATCAAAAGTATTTTTTTCCTGTAGTGCTGTTTATCAGTCTAGATAGTTTCGGTGTGAGTTGCTGAGCGTTGGAGATATCGGTCATAGAGAGGTCTGCCCTCCCTCCGATGCAACGGAGCTAGATGGCACTCGACTTGTGGTGCTCAAAGTGTTAAAAAAATACATCAACAGCAATGTCTCTCTCCAGAAATCATGAACTAGTTTCTCAAGATAATCCACAGACTTTGCTGTGAGTAGTTTCATGAATTATTGTCTTTCTGCTGAACTACAGCCATCAACAGAATAACTGCAGAGAAGGGTGGGTGTAGTTCGGTTAAAAGAAAATAGTTCCTACATGAAACTGCTCACAATGAGGTCTGTGGATTATCTTGAGTAACCAAATCCAAAAATCCACTTTGAGCACCACAATCTGAGTGCCATCTCGGAGAGAAGGCAGACATCTCTGCGGCCGATATCTCCAACACTCGGCACTCACACCAAAATAATCCAGACTGATACAAAGCACTACAGGTGAGAGGTTATTAACGTGGACACAGTCACAATGTGTGGGGCCACTGTCACACAGACAAATGGATCGCCTTCTGTTTTTCTCCAAGTCAAACAAACAGCTACCACCGTGTCCCCACAGTAACTTCAGGTTATCCACTGTTCACGATTTCTGCTATCGGGGAGAGTAACTGCAATTTACACTGATGCTCTCTGGTAACTGGATAGCTGCTGGTAGCAACGAGGGAACACAAAAGCTCTATCTGCGTCTTCTTTTGGTTGTGCAATGGTTGATGCACTTCATTTTTTGTGTAAATCGAGCCGTCGTTTTCCCCGGAGATCATACCCGGTGACAGACTTGCAGAGTGAAAAAGAGGCTTACAGTCATTACATTGTGCAATCAACATTTACTTCATAATGGTGACTTAAAGTCAAAAAAATTTATTTTCCACTTTAAGATGCTTTTGGGAAATAAGAATTTGGTTTGGGATGCAGAAGTCTAAAAGTAAAATGCACTTTTAGACATTTACAACTCGTCCCTGAATTAGTTTAAATTCTAGCCATTTTTTTTTTTTTTACATTTTTAGTAATCTAATAATCATTTGAAGACTTTAGTGGGAGATGCAACATCAATAATAATGTGCTTCTTGCTGCGGAAGAGATGGAAATAAAAACTAAATTAGTACAATGAAGATGAAAACCAGAGCCAGGAACCAGTCACATACAGATGTGTTCAAGCAGGAACAAGAATCAAGTTATTCTGAAAAAGAAAAAAAAGTTAGAAACAAAATGACACAACATGAGATGAAATCATTGAAGATGAGCAAACAAAGAAATGAGGGTTTAGTGGATTTAAAGGAGTTTTAGTTAAATCCAGACTCTCCTGTGGGTCTCTATTGGCTCGTCTGTCTGTAAATCCTGTTACATAAAGAGAGAGAAACAGAGAGAGAGAATCAAAGCTGGATGAAGAGAGGGAGTTCAAACAATGAACAGAGAGAACGAGTGAGGAAGAGGAAAGAGGAAGAGAGACAGATGAAGAGAGGGAGAGGAAGAGAGGGGAAAACAGATGGAAGAAGAAACGCCAACAGCAAAATAATTTAATTCTCCTGCACGTCTGCTCACTCCTACATGTCGTTTTCAGGCTACATGTAGTTTTTGGGCTTTTAGCCGACACTGCGCACACACACACACACACACACACAAATGGAGGCCTTACCTCTGTGTCTCATAATTATGATTCTGTGTACTGTACTCCTACATTTTGGCAATGCTCATCATAAAGAGATGAAAAGAATAAGAAATTATAGCAGTGTGTGCTTTGATTTGAGCTGCGGAACTCGAATGTCAATGTAAAAAAAGTTTTATGAAGTAGATAAAGTAAAAACATCTCTCTCTTAAACACAGACACACACACGCCTGCACACACACACGCACACAGATGTCCTCACCTTATCAAGGGAGAACATCGCGAACACCGGTCCATCGTGGGCTTTGACTGTTTTCAGCAGCAGCACTTCCTTCCAGATGTAAACGTCTCCGGTGGCGGCGCCGGAGAACACCAGCGCCTCGCTGCGGCCGTAACACACCGACATCATGGTCTCCGGCCGGCCGACGCTCCTGAACACACCACGCTTAAACGTCAGACCGCCACCTGGACGGCAGAAAGAGAAGAACTTGATCAACAAAGATCACAACAATACAGACAAAATAACACGAAATAAAAACATAACTAAGCACATTAAATGTCAAATTAACGGTTATTTGCAGTCAGATAGTCTTATCAGTTATGGAACGTAAAGCCGAGACTCTTTAATTTGGGGAATGCTGACAGGAAGTCCAATTTTGCCAGAGATTTTGGTTAATTAGCTGTTGGCTTCAACATGATTCCCAATTTTATTAGACTATATTTTCTTTACATTTTAGTAAACTGTCTCCACTGAAAGTATGATGAAAAAGCTATTAGCAGCACCCGTTTGCAGTGTATCCATGGATGCAGAGACAGTTATGACTGAACTAATCTGATATTGAATAAAACTTTGGTTATTTTCAGTCAAGTTCTGCAACATTTTTTTCTGGGATTTCTGAGCAGAATTTGGATGTTTATTCTCTTTGGTTTTCAAAGTTCATCAAATTCAAGTTACAGTGTATCTGAAAACGTGCATCATTTGCGTGTGTGTTCAGATTTGAACTGAGTTACGACTCCGAGAAGAATACTGATGCAGTCAGCAGCGTCATCCAGCCACCTCACAGTTTGAAAACAGGTCGCCTAAAGGTCAGAAAAATTCAGAAATGTTTCACGGAGGCGTCTACATTAGATTAATGAAGACTGTAATTGTCTCTATTGGGACACCGGCTGTTGCACCAGAAAAAGGTCAGCAAAGGACAATAGAGTGTAAATTTGTTTACGGTGAGCATATTGGGAATCAGACACAAGACAAATAAAAACCAGCTGAAATACTAAGTGGCAACTTTCACTGTGTCAAGTGTAAGCACACAAAAGCTACTCTGCCGCCGTAACAATAGTGACTTTTTAGAGGTAATTTCTAACCTGCAGAGTCAAACCAAGCGCTTTAAAAAACAGTTTTGCTCCAGCTGCCATCACACTGGTGAACAAGCTGTAGATAGATTGCACAAAATAACACATACACAGTCTGTATTTAGGATTTATTTATTTTTAGCTTGTTTTTATTTAAAGTTTGGTTTTGTAGTTTAGTGTTTTTGTTGGTATTTATTACATATGTAAAATTTCGATAAGCACCGAGACACTTTAATTGTTTTATCTTTCATCTTCTTGTCATGTTTTATCCTGAATGTTGTCTGTGATGTCTGACAGCTGTTTTAAATGGACTTTATACTGCAAACCAAATCTACTTACGGGTACAAATAAAGTAACCTGAACCTGACCCGTCCGTCTTGCAGTTTTACCTGCATGTTGCCAGAACTGGATGTGTTTGATGCCCACAGTGACCAGTTTGTCCATCAGCATGGGATTACACTTCACCACAAATATCTTCTCCTTATGACCCCTGCAGAGACAGAGACACAGGACACACTTAAAAGGTGTTTTGTACTCTGGCCTCTTCTTTACCCAAACTATGAACACTAACAGTACTTTAAAAATACACAACAGTAGTTGTTAGCTGTTGTCCTCTCCACTATCTAACACCAAAGTCAATAGTAGCAGTAAAAATACAACCCATACATACCCGGAAATACTCCTACTATGCTGTTTAAATGTCTTATGAAAATACATATATTCAATGAATATTTACATGCAGCCAGACATACTCTGATTAACGTTACGCCAGGATGTTTTCAAAGTTTTCAATCAGCCTCTAACATTTATCCAACCACCTTCTTGAAAAGGTAAGCAATACGATATTTGCACATATCCAAAAACCCAAATATCCGACATATCTCACACATCTTAATCGGGAAACGCTACATTTGGAATAAGGCCTACTTTGGAATATCCAACTTAATAGATAGTAACTTTATTAACCCCAAAGGGAAATTCAGGTTTCCAGCAGTTCAGTACCTTATTGTAACAGATACAAAATACAGAGAAAGAAAGAAAAAAATCAGTACAGTAGTCATGGTAAATGTTGTTATCACAATAGTAGTACAACAAGTAGTACTAAAATATAACATGGCTGTAGTGGCAGCCGAGTGGTAGCAGTTGTAATGATAGTATAAGTATTAGCTGTGGTATCAGCTTTAGACAGAAAAAATATCTGTAACAGCAGCAACAATAAAAATAAGTCTAAACGTGTCCTGTCCTCGTAGTAGTTTATGGTAATAATAGTAGCAGTCGTTTAGAGTGGTATTTTTTTTTTTTTTTTACTGTACCTGGCAGTAGCGAGTTTCTCTCCTCTCTTCCAATCCCAAACCACAATTGAATGTCCGTCATCGACTCCCACAGACACCAGACTCTTTCCATCAGCTGCATCGGGAACACGGGGAGCAAACACATCAGGAGGAGGTCTCATCACAAGATATTTAACCATTATAACGGCCCAGGGAGGGAAAGTGTGGTTAGCTCTGTGCTACGAGTTTCCCGTGATGTTTAACATGTTAACATACTTAAACACAACAACATAAAAAACCTACATTGACAGATCTGGGCTGAAGATTTAGGTATGTGAATATTAGAACATATAAGACAAGCTTTGGATTTATATACAGGAGTTTTAAAAACAGCTTAATTATGCAATAAGTCTGAGGATTAAATAACTTTATAATCCTTCCTACTCACTTTTGCACATGTAAATTGATGCAATCTGTGGATGGAATTCATGAAGTACTTTTTATTTCCTTCTATTTGTTGATATGTTTTTAACTACTTTTTTGTTGTATTTTACATGTTTGAAATAAAGACATCCAACAGTCAGTCTTGAGGACTGGTGCTTTACGGTTTCATTATCAGAGACTTTGGGGATTTGTACGATTTTCATGCCGGACTCTCAGTCAGCAGAAGCATAACGACTAATAGGACTAAAATCCTGCACACTGACAGCATCTTGCTGCGTGTCATTGCAGGTCAATGTGTGTGATTTTGTCTGCATGTAATGCTGTCCCATTTGCAAGCTTTGAAGAGCAGCTGTCAGATCACAAGTCGCAGCTGCTGTTCATGTCTCCTCCCTCGCTTAATGCAGATCAAATAGGTGAGGAGAGATTTCAGTCTACATCAAAGCGGTGGACTGTCTGACTGAATAAAATGGAGGGATTCACATCGACCTGAAGGCTGAAAAGTGAGAAATCTGAGGAGTCACTTTCAAGGACTGAAACCCAAATCAGACCTTTAAAGACAGTTTGCACAAAGGTTACCTGAGAAGTCCAGAGCACACACTCCTCTCTGGTGGAAACCTCTCAGCAGAGAGAGACACTTCAGAGTCTGGATGTCCCACACATGAATGGCCGGGTCCCTCCCCACCTGCACACACACACACTTTTAGAATCCACTTACTGCATTCAAGGATACAATATTCATATATTTAAAGATCTGTGTGTGTGTGTGTGTGTGTGTGTGTGTGTGCGCACGCACCTGTCCCGTAGCAGCGTAGTCCTTCAGCGGGTGGATGCTGAGGCTCAGGATGTCGTCGTCGTGGCCGAGGTAGAAGCGCTGGCTGTGCAGCTGCCGGTTGTAGACCACACCAACCGCCGCCACATGATACAACACCTCCCCGCTCTGAGTGTAGAACAGGTTGTTCCTGCAGTCATAACCACGGTACCTGCACACATACAACATTAGCATAAACATGAAAACAATGCAATAAAAAACAAAAACTCTGCAACTCTTAGTTGCATATACAGAATGTGCAAAAACGGTTGCTCCAGTATTAGGACCAAGAGCACCCGGTTAAAACCTGCTACCATATTAGGCACTGAGGGGCTCTTTATTATTCAAGAATCATGAAAAAGTCTGTCAAACTATTTTATCAAGCAAAAACGGTAGTTCATGTTTTAAATGTATAGTTTCTAAATTACAGACAAACCCAAAATTTTAATTCCAGGCTTTTTGATAGCCCTACACGTGATGGGGCCTTTTCTTTTACATAAAGCAACTCTGACGCTTTTTCAGACATATGAACAACACGTAAAAAACTGCCCTCATATTCATGTATGTAAAGAGGTGAGCGTCTGAAAGACACCATATGTATACAGTGTGATGTGTCACCCGTGCACAAACTGCAGCCGGAGGCCTTGGTCTGGTCCTCTCTGTCTCTTCAGAGATCCGACCTGCTGTTTCTTCTCTCTGCTCTGCTGTCGCAACTGAGGCAGGTCCTCCTTATACACCTGCACGAACGCACACACGCACACACACACACACACACACACACACAAATACAAAAAAAGGGCTCTTTTATAATAAAGCAACTAAAGGTCAACATGAAAAGACCATTCATTCATTCATTTTCTGTATCCGCTTGTCCTCCTAAGGGTTGCGGGGGGGCTGGAGCCAGTCCCAGCTGTCATTGGACAGAAGGCGGGGACACCCTGGACAGGTCGCCAGACTATCGCAGGGCCGACACATGTAGACAGACAACCCTTCTCGCTCACAGTCACACCTAAGGGCAATTTAGAGTCACCAATCAACCTGACCAGCAGCGGGGGACATGCAAACTCCACACGGACCGAACAACCCCGGTCTAACCGGGTTTTAAACCAGGGATCCTCTGGCTGTGAGGCAACAGTGCTAACCACGACGCGACCACGCCGCCCATGAAAACAACAAAGCACAACATATTCATTATTTAATTTTATAGACCCTTACAAATAGTAGAGTGCAAAAAGTAAAGTTTTTGGTCATTAAAGGGTTCAAAGTGAATTTGGGTTTCCTACGACGGCAAAGAAACAGCCGGCCTCCTTCTCTCTCTGATTGGCTTACATTCTTAACGGGCAATCACACCGAGACGCAGAAACAGCTGGGAGAACCTGTGTGCGCGTGGCCGAAAGTGACACTGACGAGCGGTGTGACTCTGTACCTTGAGCGAAAAAGTTGAACATATTTAAATTTTTATGAGCGAGCAAAAAACAGCAGAAAAATGTGTCACGCAGCAGCAAGAGAGGAGCGTTGTAGCATAGGGAAACAGCGATGCGTCATCCTCTTTCACTCGCTCTATCAGTCCCACCACATACTTTTGCTGCCAAAATAAGAACAAACAGAGGCTTAATTTAATTAGGTTTAAGTTGTACATCAGAGCATAACTCACAGATTCTTTACATTATACTCCCAGTTTACAGGCCTGCATAGGGAGTTGTAGTTTTAAAACTAGGAGCCTGATTATTCCCCAAATATCGGTAAGATGAATAATAATCATAAATCTAATATATTAAACATTATCTTTTTTCAAGATGCACAATCCATATTTTGTGACACAACAAAATATTGAAGTCGCACAGACTTATCAGAGATAATGCCTTTTGGTCATTGAGCATCGTCATTTAGAAATTTCTTAATAAAGAAAATTAAATCATAAATCATTTCCTAAAAATAACTTTTCATCACGACACAATAATCAATGCATAGCCTCAACAAAACGGCATGACATCGTCTGTCCTCACATCGCTCTGCTCCTCTTTATTAGTTTGAAAATGAAACTGAACACAGCCTGTTTTTCGCCCTCAGCAGAGAATACGCCCGCTCATTTTTCATGCAAATTATTCTGCTGAGGGTGTGTTGGCGTGTTTCAGCCGTCTGAGAGTTTCACAGGGAGAGACTTTGCTCCCAGGAGGTTTGGGTCTGGCAGAGCTCCACTTTCACGCTGCTTTCCATTTACAAGACTGCATATTTCTGGAGCGTCATGGTCGATCAGCGCTGTGAGTTACAGACCATTTCTCTGTGACTGGAATCTAGACGACAACTTTTCCTGTTTGCTCTTCACCGTTTAATCGTCTAAAATTATCTAAATACTGATATGATGACAGCGGAGTGAACACCGGCAGAGAAGGAGAGCAGCGCGGACATTCAGAGACACCAGTGGAGACACCGGTGGAGACACTGATGGACAATGAGAGCAGAGTGGACATGGCTGGGACTATCTGGCGTTCTATCCATATTCCATCGACTACATCTCATATTTCAATCAAGGAAAAGTTATATCGCCATTGAGTCTGTTATCGTTTTATCGCCCAGCCCGAGTATGTACAAAATGTGGTGGCCAGGAAGCCAGTAGAAGAAAGATAAATCAGTGTGGCCCACAAGGATGAAAACCTCATACTCATGTACATCTGTCCATCTCAAACTCTGTAAATAAACTTAACTATGAACACTTGAACTAAGGGAGTGTGTGTTGCACCAGATCTTCACCAAAAGAGGAGCTGAAACTGTAGTGGGGTCAAACAAAGTCTGCTCCTAGTGAGGTTTAAATTTGATCCATTTATTCCAGATTTGATAAAATGTATTCTTTTGAATCCTGGAAGAAAAGGTCAGCTTTTTTCCATTTTAAATATTTCCAAAATTATTCCATACCAGTCCTCTGAGGTGGGTGGTACTGGGTTTAACCACTTTCTAGTGATTGATTTTGTACTTGATGCTGAAAGGGCCTGCAGCAGCTTTGTATCACTGTGTTTCAGAAACACCACATGACCCAGATAGTCTCCAAGTTAAGTTATTTGAGTCCTAAACATTGTACTTAAAGTCTTGTGAATTTTCTTCCAATACAGGTTCAATTTGGGACAATCCCAAAATATGTGGAAATGGTTTGCTTCCGCTGAGCCGCATAGTCTCCAGCATGTCAGGCTCGTGTTTTTGCATCTCCCCAAGTCTCTTCAGGAAGCCTTATTCCCGCCTCTTTTTCTTTAACATACAAAGTGTTTTTATTGGTGTAAAAAAGAGCATTACACAGTCTAGAGATACATTTTTTTGAACTGCCAGCTGATTTCAGGATCTTAAAGAACTGATTCTGCTGCTGACTAATCTGTTAGACCGCACTTCTGATTAAAATAATGTCAGTTTTCCTGCTTTTTTCAATTAAATCTCCGAGCTTCGGTTAAATCTAGACACACATGCACTCTCTCCTTCATCTGTCATACACGCACACACTTCGAGCTCTATCTCCAAACTGCACATTGTTGTAACACTGGCGGCGCCCGGCAAACGGTAGTCGAAGGCACGCGTGCCAGGCAGCGGCTGGCATTGGAGATAAGGTGTGTTTTAGGATTGCCATGGCAACTGCACAGAGCCCTGCTGCGCTGTGGCTGATGGGAATATGAACGAGGAGCTGATACGGCGGAGCCCGGCGAAAGCATTTAAACGTTCAAAGCTGCTCTGTGAAACCACGTTGCCCTGCTCGGGGACTGTGGATCGTAACTGACGTGCAGCTCGTACCTGTCTGTCGTAGTTGATCTGTGTTTCCTGCTCAATATCGGAGTCGAGCTCCGGGACATCTGACACATCGCTGTCCGACTCCTCACTGTTAGAGTCCCCGTGACTGTCTGCAGAGGACACAGAGACAAGTTCGGTTTAACTCAACTATCTAAACCAGAAATTTAGTGAAAGAGGGAAATAAAAACAAAGGTAAACCCAAACTCTCCACTGCAGACATTTATTACGATGCAGAGCTCTTATTGGTTAAACAGAGACCGCCTGTGCTCACTGTAGTGCATGCACACTTTTCTGTATGTGATAATAATGAAGTTAATGGGCTCATCCTGGTTTGATCTTTGTTTAAACCCCATAATGAGCTTCTGTGATACCATCTTCAAACTACTTAAGGGAACTTTAAACAAAGTCGAAATTTGGAGCCATCTGCAGGACCTTTGTAACGTAAATCTCTGAAGTGTCACCAAAAACAGGAACCACTTACACGTCCCTTTTCAGGAAGTCTCCTCAAGAAAACCTGGAATATGTGACCCACGTAACTCTCACAACAGTCCGATCAAGAAAACCCAAAAACCACTTCAAGGAAATTCACAGCCCAGTTAAGCTGCGCTCAGTTACAAGGAAATGTTTTGTTTGTTGTTTGTTTTGCTCACAGGGGACACAGATCTGATTTTTCAGAGTGGTGTGGACACAGAAATCTGATTTTCTGAGCCACTTTCATACGTGGTCCCACATCAGATACGTATCTTTCACAGTGGCCACGAAACCAACGTGAAAACAGTCACATCAGAATTCGTGTGTGTTTTCCCGCGCAGCCGCTGCAGCCATGATTTTTTCACATCACACTTCACTGTGCAGGTGAGGATCACTCACCACACTGCAAAAAGAAACTATACATTTTCATTTAAAAAAGCCAGTGTAGAGGCTGCCGTAAAATTTTAAATCGACTTAATCTGAGAAGTCCAGTTGAGGTAATATTTTCACTGAGCTTTTTTGCAAAGCAGGGGAGACAAAGAAAACACAAGACTTAGAAATAACACTAACAGTTTACAAATTACTGGCAAGAAAATAAACAAAATCAAGCAGACAGAAAAAAACCCCGAATGGATTAAAAAAAATAATAAATTAGGGAGTCCATGAAGACACATTGGGATGTCCTGCCAAACTATGGCTCCACATCCTTCTTTCAAGGCCAGGTCTATAAGCCCAAACCTCATCCTCTGAGATGCAGAGGTGCCCCGGTAATTAAGAAATGGCTCTCTGGTGCAGAAGAACAAAAGGGGTTTATTCTGTGAGGCTGTGAAAGCTTCAGATGGAAATATGCTAGAAATTGAGGTCATTTTGTAATAATTCATCGTATCTTCTCAAATTCAGTCAACTTAAAAATCTCAGGACACTACTTTCTTAAAACAAATATTTTATTTTTTCAGTGCAGACGGTGTTGGAGCCGTCCGTTCTGGGGAAATAATGAGAACAGAGCATTAACCTGTGGTGTTAACGCAGTCTTGGTGACCTCTGGATCTCTTTGCTTTCTCTCGTGACTCTGATTTGTTTCTCATCCTTTAATCTGCACCATTAAAAAGATTTTCTGATCTCCTTACCTTGTATGTTGGTATCCAGTCCTCCGTTCATGACCGACTCTGGTAGAAACCTCCACTGAAAGAGGGCGTGGTCAGCCCCACCTGTGGTCAGCACCCACTGCAGGTCATGTGACCAGCGGACGTTGGTCACGTGGGCCGAGTGGCCGATGTACTTCTTGAATTTGGCTCCTTGGAGAAAACAGACGACTCACATTTTGCAACAAAACAGAGAAATGAGAAAGTACAAAAGACACAAAAAGAAAAAAAGGTACCTTTCTTCAGGCAGGGGAAGCGGTAGAGTTTAACAAGGCCGAGGTCGTCTCCGGTGACGAGCACCGCAGCAGCGTGGTTGGCGTCCACCGCGTTGATCTCAGTTAGATTGGAGTATTTTGGCCAGATGCCGCTGACCTCTGAGCCCAGGACGCCACTCCAGGACGCCCAGCACAGACCTTTCACCTCCTCCTTACTGACGACCGGCTTCCCCACTGCAACGACATAACACGCGAACCTTTTCATTTCTGCAGCACATTTTTCACCAGTTTATCTCTCTGTAGATGCTCATGATAACAAACGGCTTGTTTGCACATTTTTATCAAAAAATCATTTCACAGCGAGAAAAAGTAAATGTGTGGATGGTGCAGATTTGAATCTTTCACGATGATATCTGTTCTGCGTCGAGCGGCAGAGCTGCTTTCTCTCAGTGGAAGTTTTGTGTGAAATCTTGTGTGGAGGCAATGAACAGTCTGTTACATCAGCAGCACAAACACAGTCTCCTGCAGTGTTTTCACTTTACTGTCATTTAAAGAGATGCTATTCTGTATTTTCTTACTTCCCTCCTTGCTCTTCTTTTGTCCTTTATTTGCTCCCTGGCTGTATTTTTCTTTTTTTTTTTTAAAAAAAACTTTATATTTATTCAACACAAAGAAAACACTTCTAACATAGAATACAGAGCAGGCGTACTTATATTTTTGGTCTTTTAAAGTCAATTTTCAACACCATTAAGTAACTATTCAATACGATTTCCTAATAAACACTAATTAATTCTGCATTTACTTCCTCCCTCACAGGCTAAAGAAAGGAGCACAAAAATATGCAGAAAGGCAAAACAGTGGTAATAATAATAAATGGTGAACCAAAGTTAAAAACAAACTGTAAAAAAAGAGAAATTAACAATTAAAAACAAACAAGAAAAGCAAAAGTTTGATCTCTCCTAAAATTTAAACCCCTTAAAGGAGAAAATCGCCCAAATTAAGAATTTTAGTATGTTATTTCAGTGGCCTAGTAAAGTTAAATCAATATTTTTGAACATTAGCTTCTCTCTAAAAGCCAGAGGACAGAAAAGCAAGTCTCAATACGTGATGTCCTTGACTATTAACTCTGGAGCTGCATCACAGACAATAAATGGGAGCCTGATTTTGTGGAACCACAGACTGTTTTTCTTTTTCATGGCCAAATTAGCTTTTTTTTCTATTGAAGTATTCTCAGATCTGAAATACAAAATGTTCCCATATACTCTTACATTTCCCTGGGTGCTCTCAGAGCCACAGAACAGCGCAGAAGAGTTTTACTTTCATTAAACATATTTGAACAACGAAATGTGCTGTACAGAGCCAGAAAACCACATACACACTCATACACACTCATACACACACGTCAATGGTCATAACTAATAATACAAAAAAAACAGTATAAAAAAAAGGAAGGGGCGCAGAGTGAATATTAAACGTGTCCAAAAGTTAGTTTTATAACATCTTTACCAATTCATTATATATGGACCAGCTCCAGACTATAAAACCTATGATATGAGAAATTTTAATTTAACTCTACTTTTTGGATTTGGGAGAAAGTTGTTTGCGTTATTAATATTTTGGATTATCTTTGACCACAGGAGTAACATGTATGAATTTGACATTTAATATTTTCATCACATGAAATTGATTTTTTATGCCATATATAGCAGGATTATTGAAATTTGGTTTGATTATATTATTAGTATTGCAATAATAACAATAATAAGTGTTATTATTATCATTATACTTTCCCAGAAGTAGAGGTTTTTAGGAAAGCACCGATGTATCGGCTGAATGTCGGTACCTTGTTGACTGTGGCTGGGCGATCAGAAATTGAAATAACCGTTAGCAGCTGATGTTTTTCTGTTGTATCATGTCACTTCGTTCAGGCTAAAACTACAGAGCTTAACACTTATGGCCAAAACACAAATTAATGATCAGTAACATAACAATATGAAATAATAAACTGACCGTTTAGCAAACGGACTCTGTGATTGTGCGACGTGATTGCTAACGGTAGTAGCAGCTGGCGTCCCGTCGTCTCGGTTAAAGGTGTTTGAGACAAAATGAGACATTCCAGTGGACGCAGGACGCAGAAAAACTCCCTACCGAGGACGCAACTTACTTTTTTCTTGATAATGCTGCATTTTAAAACAACAAAACCGTGTTAAAATCAGCAGGGGGAAGTTAGTTCACGGTAGCCGTTAGCTGTTAGCAGCGGCAGCCAACCGTCAGGTCGCGCGCATGGTCGCGAGCGGAGGTTCGATTGTGATGCGTTCAGGCTCTACTCAGTAAAAATGAGTATTAAAAGGTAAATCGCAACCTTTTTAAGATGCGTTCAATACAGTCATGTAAAATGTAGTTTTTACCGAAAAAGCACAGTTGATTGATGATTTTTTACAGCAATATTTAAAAAAAAAAGCACATTAAGGGAGGAATTATGATATAGCCTATTATTTTTTAGTAAAAAGCTTTGAAGCATTTTTTTTTTTTTTATCAAAAATCTGTTTTTCAAGTTTATTATTAACCTTTTAACACCTTGATTAACATCAGTTTCTTTGTGCTGCGTTCAGACACCTTTCCCATGTATTTAATTTGAATACAATAAATTGGTTTGAGTTCTTTTGAAAACATGGGAGGAAAAGCGATGAGCAATTTGGCAAGAAATGTTGTGCAAATTGGGAAAAAAGTAAAGGTGGACAGGAAAATTACCTGAAAACTAGCTGCGGGGGATTATTAGATATTATTTGTAAAAAAGGGGAAAAATACATACATATATATATATATATATATATATAAATAAATTAATTAACCATGTTCTTAAGGTCATCTTAAGGTCATTTTCTTCTTTCATTCTTTTTTTTTCTGGAAGTTTTCTTTTTTTTTGCTCATTTTTGGGCCATCTCTTGTGAAGTTAAGTTACTCAATACCTTCAAACGATTTTTTTTTTTTCAAAAAATCCAGCCAATTTAACCTGAATAAGCAGCAAATAAGTGATGAATGGATGGATTTTTTCCCATTAGTGTATTTACATTCTGTTATTACCTCTATAGCATTCATTAGTGGCAGAGTCCATTCTTGCTCTGAATTAAACTGCTTTCACATGAACAAGGGATTCATAGGCATAAAATCAAGCGTAGATTTATCAGATTGATATCGTACCCACCATTTACTGATCACTGTAATGCTACTGCTACCTTCCTGCTGCTTCATTATAAAACCATTTAAAATCAAGTGGATGACTTTATTGTGAAGCAGCCACATAACACACAATATATCTATCACTGATGTCAACACCGATCGCGATCGCTCATCAATAATGTGTCTACAAAACACGATGGCAGTGATTTAGTGGATGTTGTCGTCAGTGGATGAGTTATAAATGTGTCAGGGAGTGATGAGGAGTCTGCAGCAGATGAAGAGCAGCACACCTGCAACTCCTCAGCAACATAACCAGCTCCTTTTACTGATGCCGTGTGGAAAACATGCGTGTGTGCAGCATAAAATCACAAAAAAGGACAATTACTGACTGACTTCTTTTTTTTAAACGACAAAGACAAAGTAGCTGCTCAAGGAGGGTTTGCTGCCTCCAGAAAAGAGTAACTTAGTGTTAAACTGCAGTTGCTGTTACCATGGCAACCACAAGTGTCACCAAGTCAACGAGGAGTGAAATCTGAAGGATTTAAACATTTCCATCTCTCCATCTTATGATATTTTACGCCACACTCTGCCTCCTGCCTCACTCTCTTTCTATCTCGTCACATCGCCGTGTGTCTCCTCCTTTCTCTGACAGGTACACCGGAGAAAAACAATTTTATTCACTTTATGAATAAATGCATGAATCTGACTCTGTGTTTGTGTGTGTGTGTGTGCGCTTGTATCTAACAGAGTGCCTTAGTGTCATTACACACTTTCCAGAGTGTCGGAAAAACACAGAGTTGTAACATGAAACTGATTTAATCAGTGTTTTTATCAGTTTTAATCACCCGTTGCATTTGTTTTGGTGGAGGAAAAGACCTCTGCAGGCAAAGCGTATCTCGCTAAAAAAAATCTCCTGAATGATAAACACTGAAGTAATTCTGACCAGGAGAAGTTTCAGCTGGTTGCAATCTGCAATCCTCACCACTAGATGCCACTAAATCCCGCTAAATCTGACATACTGTTACTTTAAGTCAAGCTTTGTGTATCGTTATGGCCAAAAACAGAATGATGCACATTGTTGCTCTGTAAGCTGTAATATAAAAAAAATAATTTAAAAATTTAAAAAACGCTCTTAATTCTAGAAAATCCCAGAAAATTTGAGGAGTATTAGGCTCAAAAGAGCGTGGAGAGACTCACTGGGCATTCGGTAGAAAAGACGTTCTCCAGCTCCGTCGTTGGTCTGCAGGATTTTGCTGTCTGCAGACCAGTCCAGGTGAGTGATGAAACTGGTGGATTTACTGCATTCTCCTACCTGCAGGCCGACAGGACACAGAGGAAATAACCAGTTCAATCATACATGTAGGAAACTTTCTGAAGCATTTTGGGAGCTTGACTGCTAACTAAGGAATAACTCATCCTCCAAACTGACCATCACCAACCAACCCCTGTAAGGTTAAATTGTTTAAAATAACTTTGTTTTTTCTTTGCATTCCTCCACAGAAGAATTCAAAAACTAAGAAAATTCTTGTTGAATTTAGCCATAGGGTACATGTTTCACAAAAGCAAAACTATGTGAAAACCTAAGTTTACTCTCATGCAGCTCGTGCAACATAATCCAAGTCTCATTTATCCAGATGTATGCTCAGTATTTCACAAACAGACAGCCCTTTTCCGGCTTACCTATGCTCTCTTTAAAGCCAGACTCTGTTGACAAAAACAGTAATTTTCCTCGCTGAACACTGGAGTTGCTGCTCTACTGCTACCTTAAAACTGTCGTTTTGTTTAATGCCTTAATTGCCTGACTTTGGTGAATTTAAACACTTTAAAATCTCAAAGTCACACAGTAATGCAAACATGAGCTGATCAGGCAGCGGTAGACCAGTAACTCCAGTGTTCAGCGAGGTAAAATTATTGTTTTTGTCAATGGAGTCTGGCTTTAAAAAAAGCATACCACTGATAGTATGGATATCACTGAGTAAGTACTGAGCATACGATGGAGAAATGAGACTGTGCGAGTTGTGTGTGAGAGTTTGTTAAGGGTTGTTTTGATAAAGTTAAGCTGTTTTAAAAGGTGGTCATCTATGACTTAATCCAGAATTATCTCAGTTTTTGGAGTCTTTGCTCATCATGGAGACATGCGAGTAAAAGTTTTCATCTCAAATTCAACGTAAGACTGGTGAGTAATTGATACATAAATTGTCATTTTGGGGGGGCAACCTGTCAATGTGCCTCCATCTCTACCTTCTTGTATCTCTGGGCGACAGCGTAGATGTCCACGAGTCCGTCATTGGAGCCGACAGCGAGGTACGCACCGTCTGGAGAAAACTTCATCTCATGAATCACCTCCTTCCTGTCTTTGATGTGGACGACCTCCGTCATGTCTCTGAGACAACAGAGCAGTGTTAGAAATTATCCAGTTTATGTTTGATTTGTGTGTGTGTGTGTGTGTGTGTGTGTGTGTGTGTGTGTGTGTGTGATTATATGTGCGTTCTACCTGACTCTCAGCACAGTGAAGGATCCGTCCTTCATGCCCAGAGCCAGCTGGTATCCGTCCACACTGAACGCCACGCTCCGCACAGCCTCCTCCATGTTACAGCGAGCGATGAGGGCGTGATCCACCAGACTCCACAGCCTGATGCCGTCAGATAGACGTACATTTAGTCATATTCACACCTAAAGACCTTATACACACATACTGTAACCTAACAACCTGTGACTTTATCATAACCTGAACTTTTAACTTTTAACTTATAAAGACGTCTAGTGGCGAGACAAGATGCTTTGTGAATACTGCACCAGATCTTTTCAGATATATGCATTACAAAGACACCAGCAGGACAAACATCGTCATTTTTCCATTTACAGCTCTTACAGATGTAGTCAGTGTTAGCGGCAAAGTACATTTACCCACAGGAAAGAATTTTAGTTTCAGGAGCGCACCACTAAAGCCAGTACAGTACAGTTCAATTTTGTTAAAAATTAGGCAATATTACTTTATTTTAATCTGTAAACCTTTTTATTTGGGAAGCACTCTGTGCTTGAGCTTGAAAAGTGCTATCTAAATAAAGATTTTTTTCTTTATTATTATTTTTTTTAACTATCATCATCATTATATTATAACTATAACGGTTATTATTATTATTATTATTATTATTTTTATTTATTATTATTATTATGCAGGATTGTTGGTTACTGTTTTAGAGCAAATGTGAAAGTAAAAGTCAATCCCAGATTCACTCTCATTTAGCATTTCACAGCAATATGTGTGTTTTTTGTTATTGTTTGTTTTTGTTTTTTTTTCCAGCGCTGTGTCCCTTAGATGCCTGCGTCTTCTGGTGTGGCACCTGGTCGCCACCTTTTTATAAAGCCCTGACCTCACCTGAGTACCGTGGGGGTGTACGCCTTCAAACGTCCCAAACACAGAAAATAAACAGAAAACAGGAAAATACAGGCCGAGGATGGAGACTCTGCAGATAAATACTACCCTGCACACTTGTAGTGGGTCATAACTTGTGACTGAAATACTTCTATATGAGTCTATACATTGATTTTAAAGTAAATTTGGCATAGTATACATATAAATTTGCAACCATAAACTGCATATGCACCAAGCTTGAACTTGACAAGCTTGACTGGTGTAGCAATTTAAACAAAAAACAATTATATAAGTAAAAAAAAAAAGAGGAAAGCAAACATCTCTTTGTCTTTACTGCTGTCGTTTAGCACCTGCGTTCAGCCGACTGTGTGGTTATATCTATAATTGGTCTCTGAGGAATCTCCTGCAAACTGAGCAGATGCTGCAGACGAGCACAAACCGTCAAATCAACTCAAACACTGAACCTGAGCTCCCTCCCGCAGGAGCTGGGAGCACCTGCAGCTGTCTGTGGTTGTACTGGGCGGCTCCCAGTATGTGTGCTGCTGCACTGACCTGACAGAGCGGTCGTCGCTGCCGGTGACAGCCAGAGGTTTTTTGGGGTGAACGTCCAGCGCCCAGAGCTCGCCCTCGCTGTGTCCCTGCATGATCAGCAGCGGCTTGTCTCGATCCTCACCATCACCTGGACACACACAGTCAGACTTTGTGTCACTGTTATGAGATGACGCTGCTTTCACATATTTAGTGTCAAGTTTAGGCTCAGTTCTGACTTTTACTCAAGCACTGTACAATTTGAGGTACTTGTACTTTATTTGAGTACTTTCTGTTCATGCCAGTTTCTACTTCTGCTTCACTGCATTTATCTGACAACTTAACGTACTTTACAAATGAATATTGTGACGCAAAAAATATGAAAAGTTTATTATCCCCATGAAATCTGAATCAGTGTCAGTTTCTTGTGCTGTATTGAGATACCTTTCACAAGCTATTTAAACCTTTGACCCTAAGCAGATTGATTTGATTTCTTTAGAAAGCAAATTTGGCCAGAAAATTCCTGCAAGTTGCAAGAAATTAGTAAAAGTGACAAGAGAATGAAAATTAGTTGAAAAATGAAATAAAATAAAATGAAAAAAAAATTAAAATTCTAGCAAACATTTTTCACAAAATAGTATGTATAATTATTATAACCATATATTTAAAACTGTCACAGAAAAAATGAGTCCAATGAGGGGTTTGGCTAATTTCTATTTTTTTTCTTTTGTTTTTGATTTTTTTACTTTCTTTGTTTTTTTTAAGTTTTTCTTGTATTTTAATAATTTAATTTTTTTTGGGCCATATGTTGGTAAGTTGCTCATTTTTTCTACCCATGTTTCAGCATGCCCCAAGTTTAAAGGAGCAGTCAGGAGAACCGACATCGAAGCGAAACAATGCACTGCTGTGGACGAGGGCAGCCACAAAACAGCTTAAAAAATCTCCTTTCTCGCCTCAAAAACTTTCACAAAACTTTATGTATAATTATTATTATAAACTATGTATTTAAAATAATGTCACAGAGAAAAAGAGTAACGATTTTGTTCATTTTTTGTTTTAGTTTTTTTGTATGTTGTAGGTAATTTTGTTGTTACATTTAAAAGAAATTTTTAAAAAAATCCTGCTATTTTTTGGGCCAAGCCTTGGTTAGTTTCTCATTTCTTCTACCCATGTTTCAGCATGCCCTCAGTTTGGAGGAGCAGTCAGGAGCAACGACATCAAAGCAAATCAATGTACTGCTGTAGACGGGGGCAGCAACAAAACATATTTCACCCAGCGAAGAAAATCGTCTCCTTTCTCACCTCAAAGATCTCACTGTCCTGCGTTCCCGCCAGGATCCGGTCGGCTCGCCAGCAGACGCTGCGAATAGACAGACCTGGAGGAGGAAGAGGAGGAGAAAGAGGATTAGATCAGCTGTAAATAACTGCTGAAATATTTGGAGAAACAACAGCTGCAACAACAGTGATTAACAGGTTTTAAGGTAAAAGACCGGAGAGGTTAAGAATGGATGCAAATCCAAAAAAACCCCAAAAGTGAGCCAGTGTGGAAGAGAGAAAATCAGGATACATTTTTTTTAAAAAAGATGGTAAGAGGAAAAGAGTTTACGAAAGAAACTGTGATAAAAGAAAAATGAGGAAGAAATAAAGGACAAAAACTGGAGAAAAATGAAATGTTGGGACAATATGGAGGAGGAACCATCGAGTGATTTAGGATTTAAAAGGAGGAGAAAAAGCAGAAAAATATTGAAAGAGGTAAAAACATAGAGAGTGGGGGAAAAAAGAAAGGGAGAAAAGCTGAAGCCGGATTGTAGAGAGAAGATTAAATCTAGCTGAGAGTGAAGAAAAACCAGAGAGAGATCGATGATTGTTGATGAGGAGGCGTTTCAGACTCGACCTCTCGGCTCTCATTAACTCCAGCTAATGAGCAGCTCTTCAAACGTTAGAGTCCGTTTAGTGCAAAATAAATCTGTCTCTCAGACAGTTTTCTTGATGAGCTGCAGTGGAGGGAGATTTATATACTTTGGAAAGTATCCACTTTATTTATCAGAGATGGTTAAAGTTAAAGTAAAAGTACTAATTAAACACTGTAAAAATGTAAAGTGTAATCAGGAAAAATGTTAGACTGTTATACTATGAGGATTTGGTGATATTTATACGTCTTCTGTGCTATATATCAGAGGGAAATATTGTGCTTTTTACTGCACTAAATTTATTGAAAAGACAAAATTTCACATGTTAACCCTTGAAACGAAATCGAGCATGATTTCTTTCAAAAACACAGGAAGAAGACAATGAGCAAATTAGGAAATTACCCAAAAAATTAGCAAAACATTTGTAAAAAGTACAAGAAAAATTACCTGAAAATTTGGATAAATAAATAAATAAATAGACAGATAAATGAATAAATAAAAAAAATTACAAACAAAACCAAGAGACATACAAATAAATAAATAAATAAACATAAAAACCAGGGAATAACCTGAAAACAGGGTTTGAAAATGAGTTATTCTGTAATTTTTTTTAAAATATATAATAATTCTAATTATAAATATAGTTTTTTGGACATTTTTTCCTAGCTTTTAAAAAAAAAAACATCCCAAATTTCTTGCAGTTTGCAGGACATTACTTACCAAGCTCATTTTCTATTTTCCCATGTTTTTAAAAGAAAGAAATCAAACCAAATGGTTAATTATTACATCTATAGGAGAAATGTAGAGGTGACAGACAATATAGAGGAAAGATTTTAACTTTTGATGCTGCAGGAGGAAGTGACACACTCACTTTTTCTTTCTCACTATCTTCCAACCTCTCGGTCAAACTCCTGTTCCCCAGCATCCAAAATTTAATTTGCAGAGCCGTTCAGCAGCACAGCGCTCGCCAATTAGAGCGTCTGCTGTCGCTGACGGCATGAATCAGCGTGTGAGGTTCCCTGTAACTTTGTTAGAAACTTCTCCTCGGAGGTTCTCGAGCCAAAGCAACCCGATACCAGAGGAGTTTATGAGGGAAACTGTAAGAGTTGCACTGTCAGAGCACCGCAGGAGGGATCTCTGATATGTCGTCTCAGAGGTGTTAACAGCAGCCGGAAGGCAGCAGAGGGGAAAACTTCACCACTCAGAGGAAAAAAATCACATAAAAGAGTGAGCATGTCTTGCTCTCATTTCATTTTCAACATTTTCTCTTCCTCTCCTGAGAAAAACAACACTCATCATCACTGTGCTTTTGAATGTTTACTCTCTCATGCTGATGGGTTGGTTTTCAGGCAGCTCAGTCACCAGAATAAAAAGTTTGCATTTTTTTAGCAAACCACGGATGTGATCCATTTCTACGTTACTTACGTGTTATATAAACGTTTCTAATGTGACATATATGAACTCACTTTGTCACCAGGGAAACCAAGGAACAACAACAGCGCTTGTGATTTATCAAGTCACCGCTGTGTTTCCAGCAGCGTTTAGGCACCAAGTGAGGGTGTTTTTTAGGGACCCCCGCTATGTTTCCAGCAAGCCAAAAAGTTCTGAGTTTTTTTTTTTTTTTTCCCAAGACAACAACACTGCTTTTCCTGCAGGGATTGTGCCCCCCAAATCTGGTACTTTAGGTTGAATAAACATCTTGTCAGCCTTAAATACAGGCGTTCAGGTGTGCCTCAAAACACAAGCTATTGAGATCACAACCTTTGGATGTGCATATTTAAGGCAAGAGGTCACTGATAATATTGTTGCAGGTGTGGTTTTCAGCAGAAGTAGACTGTGAAAATGGCTTTTTTTTTAAATAACTATATTGACTCTATACCACCTTTTACTACAGATGAGGAAAATAACAATATATCTGTTTTACTTTTACTTTTCTGCTTCTGTTTCAAAATAAAAGCCACCTGACAACGTCTCTGTGGATCACTCACTGACACAAGGCATTTTATTTTGAAACATTTGCAGGACCGTGTTGCTGACATTGCAGGAGCTGCACGGCTTCATAAATGAGTAGAATATGTGCTTATAATTATGGAAATTTAGTACTGACAGCAGCAGGAAGCTCTGCAGAACGCCACAGTAACAGCGCTGTCAGTGTGCACGCGCTGCTCAGGCATGCAGTGTGCTCCAGGTGTGACGATAACAAACTTTTCTGTCTCATACATTTTAACATTTTTCCCCTTCAGAGAGGAAGAAAACTGAAAACCTGTCCTTTCTTTAACCCTCAGAGGAAACCGTCTGCTGCTGAGAGAGTAACTTTGTCTAAAGCCCTGCGAGAGGTGAAGGAGTCAAACTTCCAACTTCTCCAGAACGAGGCCACATCCAGCCCTGACTGGGAACAGAGACGAAAAAACCTTTACCTCCTTACCTCGTCATTTCTTTTCCTCAAAAATCTTCAGAGAGGAGAGGTAAAAAAGGAAGCCAGGGGCTTAATGGTTCACCCCCGCAGCTTCTCCTAAAGGAATAACATCTCTTTCTTCTGCCAGACAACGAAAGAGGTTCAAATATTCACCACCTCTGGCTTTTCACCAAAATCAGGTCAGTCCCTTCCTCCTTACAAACTTTTACACCCCAAAAACTTCTCCGCAAAGACAGAAAATCAGGTCATTCCTGTCTCCAACTACAGACAGAAGACGACAATTAAAGGTCTCTACGAACACCTTAAGAGATAAAAGAGAGCGCCTGAAATGGAGCTGAAAGATTCAATCTTCCCCCTCCTCCACATTTTCCCAAAAAAAGACTGACGTGTCACAACCTTCAACTGAGAAAAGAGTCTTTGATTTCAAAGTGACCTTTTCTTGACTCTTTATTCCTCTCTTGTAAGGAGAGTGACGTGCAGATTTTGCCTTTAGAAAAAAGAGATATAGTGATATTTCACTTCAGTGGGTTTTATTCAGGGAAAATTAGGTTTAAAGGAAGATTTTAAAAGCCTGCAGGGTGTTTTTGGTGAGTTTTTGAGTCTCATAAACAGGAGACATCTGTACAGGTGTAAAGGTCTCACACAGACAGTTGGTGAAGTCTCTGTCAGCCTCCGCCTGGTATTAAAAACGGTTTAAATATCATTTTTGTCTCTGTGTCTCGTCTCGGCTGATGCAGGGCAACAATGAATCAAAGAAATTACGTTTCCACCAGGGTGCATTTAAACTATAAGTGTCAGCCTGAGCATCCTGAGCTTTAATTTAATCGAATAACTTTCTAGCCGTATTTCGGTGTGTCGTTGAGTACCTTTGTATCCCTGCTCGGCCTCTCGCAGGTCGATCTTGGTGATGGGTTTGAAGTCGGCGTCCCACAGTCGGATGCAGCCGTCTCTGCCTCCTGTGGCAAAACCCTCCTCACAGGAATACATGCTGAAGATACCAGCCTGCACACACACACAAACATACACACAGACACACACAAGTGTAAAAAACTTGGACCGTGACACGTAAGTTAGATCGTGACATGTGGTTTGTCCAAGTGGTGTAGCCGTAGTTAGCCGTCAGAGATGGCTGACCTCTCTGCACATGCACACCATATATCACACAGGGACTCGCATCGGGTTTTGTGTAAATGGGAGACTCATGAGTACCCAGAGAACCCATTTTCATTCAGGTATCATGAGGTCAGAGGTCAATGGACCAAAATTTGACCTAACTTTGGAGCGCTATAGCTCCCCCTTACTGAGAAGCTAGTATAAACATGGTCAGTACCAATGACCAGATTCCTCAGCTCTGCTAGTTTTATATGATACCAGTATCATCAGTAAAAGTCGGCCTCTATGGGAATATTAGCTGGCAATAAAAGCGATTTTTAAAAATGAACACATTTATTACGGACCTTAATCGTATCGCGATTAACACATTAACGCCTACAGCCCTAATTTTCACATGATGTAGTATATGAGCTAAAATTGAGAAGCATAGTTCAGGCCCTCAATGATTTGTGAGCTGTTTTGTGACGGTTGCAGCCTGAAATGCCTGATTTCACTGCAGCTTTTCCGAATAATTGCAATGCATGTTGCCATATTTTTGGCATTTTTCTTTCGCAGTGAAATTACAGGGGCAGGTGAAAATTGCAAAAATAGTTGGTCCCCAATCAATCCATAAATAAACATATTCAATTATTTTTGTGTGAATCAATTCAAGATAAACAAAGTTTTCTTAACAACTTCAAGGTAAACCAGCATGACTGATTGATATAGAAATGGTTATTTGGGGAGGTAAATATTCCTTTAAAGATTGTCTCAACATTTGACTCATGGCTGCTGTAGGTGAGAACTTTTAATGGAGGTCAATGGTTTCTCACCCCGTGTGCAGCCTGAACTGTTCGTATCAGGTTGAGCAGCTTCCAGACGTAAATGTCCCCGTTCAGCGCCCCGGAGTATGTGATGTCGTCTTTGGCCGCAGCGACACACAGGATGGTCTGCAGGTCGCCCGTCTTCCCGAAAATCCCCCTCTTTGGAGTGAGAGCGTTACCACACAGAGACCAGAACTACAGAGACAGAAGGGACATATGAGACAAAAGGAGACTTTTATTTTTATGTTCATTATGCCTTTATTTAGATATGAAAGTATAGAAAAGCCACAGAGTGTTTTTACTCACTGTTAAGTCATTTTAAACATTTATTTTAATGTGATCCTCAAAGCAGGAACACAAGAGTCACCTGGATAATTAAGCTACATGTGCAAGAATCACGTTTTTCCGCCACTTTTGATCGTATCCAGCTGTCCAAGTTTTGAGAATGAAACGTCAAGTTTAACTTTTAACCACATCACATCTTCTAGGACAAATTAATGGTCCTTTAGTCCTAACAATAATATAAGGAAACAATTTAGAGAATTGAGTTCAGTAGCATCCAACTGATAATTTTTTATTTATTTTTTTATTCATTTATTTTCCTTTTTTAAATTTTTATTATCATGATTTTTTTTATCATTATTTTAAAATATATTTTCTTTAAATACTTTATTTATTTATTTATTTATTTTTTTTTTTTTTTGTTATAATTTTTTGTTGTTGTTATTTTTTTAAAAATATTTTTTTTTTGATTTGTGTGCATGTACGTTGTTCGTGTGCTGATTGATGTGACGTAATGTATTACTTTACACTAACTAAAGACACACTAAATAGTTCAGAAAACTAAAAAAAAAAGGTGAACTTTTAAGGCAATATGGTCATGAAGCCCTAAAAATGCACAAAATAAAATTTTCAATTTTGTCAGTTTGGTGTGTGCTCTAAACACTATTATAGTCATTATAATACCCATGATCCCCAGCAGCTGTTTCTATGGAAAAATAAACACACTCTACGATAATTAACAGTGTGTATTTACTTGTGTGTGTGTGTACTGTGTGTTACCTTGATGTGTTTGACTCCACAGCTCACCAGGCGGTTCTGCTGAAACGGATCCCAGCTGACGTCGAAGATCTGGAGTACAGAAGAGATGTAAGCACGCAAATACAGTCTAGATATATAACACACACACACACACACACACACACACACACACACACTCTGTCCGAGTGTCCGGTGGCTGTAGCCAGGATCTTCCCTCTCTTCCACTCCCAGATACACACTGTGTTTTTGGCATCGAGGCCGACCGAGGCTAACCGCTACAGAGAGAGAACATATTGTTATTCAACACACATAAATATTGTGATTTTCTTTAACTGTGGTAACTAATTAATAAGGACCATGAAAAAGTAATTATTTAACATTTCCTGTCTCATAATTCAGGTCAGCATTGACTTTTTGACATGAAATATTTATATAATTTTACAAAACTTTCCTGAATTTTTGAGCTCCTTAAACAAAACCATAAAAACATTGATTACACCTAAATTGCCCTGAGCGCATAAATGCAATAAAGCATAAGACAAATGAAAAACCTTGACAGTGAAAACTTTGCTGATATTTCATATATACTTTTTTTTTTTTTTTTTTTTACATTTGTTTGCATTTCATTGTTGTTTTTATTTGTTGTTTCCTTTGTAAAAATACTTTGTAACCTTGTCAAGAAAAAGTACTACGTAAAAAAGTTTATTATAATTATTATAACATTTAAAAAAATGAGGCAACAAACTGATAAAAATTGGCAATATCACCACATATCTTAAATTTACGACTTTTGAGTTAATCCGACTAAGAATTTCTACTTCTGTTACTTTAAAAAGATAAAACATGTAAGATGTAGTTTCTTGTTGCTTATTTTAATCAGTTCATAGAGGGGTTTCTTTTATAGGTTATCATCTGTTTTTTGTTATTCCTGTTTTTTTTAAAATGTTTATCTTTGTCTGTTTTACTTGCTCAAAATAAATAAATAACTAAATATATAAATAATAAAAATCATAAATATAGATTTTTTTCCTCACATTTTTCCTCGTAATAGTTTGTAAGCATTTATTCTTAATTTGATGAGTTAATTAAATGATCCTCTGGACTTTCAGTCAACTGAACTCGTGATCATACATTATGAAACTTAAATTTGACACTAAAAAAACTGATCTAAAAATATTGCGCTCATAATAAAAAGAAAAGTTTATTTGATCAAACTGACCAAAGGACACAAATTAACAGGACTTTCTGATTTTGCTGTGAGTCACATATTAAGCTTAAATTGATCAAAACTCACTTTATTTTGTTACGCTGATTTGTTGATGCGAAAACTTTCATTTTTACAGTGGTGGTGCAGAAAGCACAATATAAAATCTTCCAGACTCTGTGGTCCGACTTAATAATAAATCAGCTGCACCAAAAGCCCGAACGCTTGATTTATTATTCAGCTGGATTTATGATTATTTTATTGATTCTGTGTTTGCTCTGATTTACTCGCAGCTGTTAAGATCCGGCCAGAAGCAAAAAGTGCCGACGCAACAGCGCGGATCATTTACAGAGTCACTTCACAACTCTGATTTGACTTCATTCATTTTTAACAGTTGGGCGGAGGGGAATAAGCCCTCAGAGCCACCGGGAGAAACAAAACTCAATGCCAAATCTGAAAGTCTGACTTTGAATGTTTTCCACTGCAGCAAAACAGTTTTAAATCTAACTGACGGGTGAATTTTTGTTGTGTTTTGTCAGTAAATTTAAACGTTCACTTTTTTAAAGCTTATTAATTTGAATAACTTTGACAGAAATGAAACGTGGCCTCTTTTAAATTCTGATGTTTTATTGGCCCATTCATCCACTTTGTTTGTCTATTATAGTCATCTGACTTCATCCTTTGCTCCCGCCATAATGAATTCAGCTGCTCCGTTCTTGTTTGTGTTGCTTGGACGTGAATACGTGCCGGAGGTTTTGAACAAAATGAACAACAGCACTGTGCCGCTTAAGATTTAAAGTCTGGGCTTTTAGCTGACGAAGCAACTTACAATGGAGCAGAATTAATAAGAATCACGCCATGAGGTCAAACGCCGCTGTAGGACTCCACACTCTCTGAAAAGCTTTATATAAGTATATTTATATAGACAGTGAAGGTCAGATTCGAGGTTTTCTGAGGTGAGAATGCGGTTCGATGCATACTGGGACAACAATAGGCTGATATTCACTGTGAATGGGATCCTGGTGTTGCAGCTCGATGTCGCCTGCTGAGCTTCATTTAAAAGGCGCATCGACACAGAATTAGACTACGATAAATTCAACTTTATGTGACAACCAGGCAAGACACAATCAGGCTCATTTTACTGCCTGCAGAAACAGAAATACAGAGTTCTTCACTAGAATACCAAAGGGAACAGTTTGCAAGGTTTAGGGGGATTTAGTGGAGCCTGACGGTGAGGATTGCATTGAATAAAGCAGTTTAACGTGAAGAAATCATTGTTTTTTTCTGACGCTGCTTGTTCCCTTTAGCTACAGAGGCAGACACAAAAACACGAAATCAGTTTACACAGAAACGGTTCTTGCGTGTAACGTTAAACTTTTTCTGCAGATTGGCCTTTCCTTCACAAAATGCAAACTTTTGAAACCGGGTTTCAGGGTGTAATCTCTTTTGAAAACACGACCACCGTGTAACCTGGCAAAGCGTGAATCATGTGAGAACATGATCTTCGTGCATGTGCGTTGTGTTTTTTCTATGGTTTGTCATTACAAAGTTACACCGCCAACTAGTGGCCTGGCATGCACACTGCAGCATTTTTGTTTGTTTTTGTGGATCTCTGTTCACGAGGATCGTTCTCACACTGTTATCATATAAATGTGTATCTTTTTAAAAACTCAAAGGAAAGACTTGTCAGTTTTTAGTCTAAATGTGGCCTTAGTGTTGGTATTGCTCATTCTCGGCTGCTGTAGAAACATGGCGAATGATGATCCGCTCCCTATAGATAGCGAGGATATAGATATAAACAGCCCATTCAAAGGTAACAAAAAAACACAAAAATTCTCATTTTCGGGTGACTACACACTAAAGAAAACATTATTATTGTGTTATTTTCCATTTCTGCCAATATATCCCCCTAAATCCTACTTTAAAGAGCAGGAGCACAATGCAGGTTAGTCTCAGGCGTCATTGTTTCATTAAAACGGTTTCATCATCACAGTCAACAAACAACAATCTCAGGGACAGTGCGGCAGGAAATGAACAGCTGCCTCCTGTGGCCGGTGGGATACATCAGACCGTGATTGTCCAGTCGGAGCGGAGGATGTTAATTATTTGCTCAGCTCGCCTTCAGAGCTGCACCTTCATGACAAGTCAGAGACTCAATACTACGATGTATCTGTACGTGTGAAACACTGAGAGACTTTTTTTCACTCAGTGTCGCCCACTCACAGCCGGAGACGACTCGTTTCATACATCGCTCTGTGACAACAACCTGAGCCGCGTTTCATTCTCACAGGCTGACTGACATTTGGGAGAAACTCGAGAGATGGAGGGAAACCTGAAAACTGATTGATCACCTGTCTCAAGACGACTCAACTCTCCTGAATCTGTCAGAAATCGAGCCGCCGGTAAACTCACTCATGAGTGTGTTTGTTTGATGACGTTAACAGCAGATGAACTGAGTCACAGAGGCAGTGGGAGGAAATGATGATGGAGCCGCACACAATATAAATCTACCAGATTTCACTGCAGGTGACAGAAATATTTGAACAGGCTCAATGTGAACGAGGTCGGCCGCACAGACCGATGACTGGAATCAAATCTGCTGCAATTTAGGAACAAAATACTTTTTGCATGCGTGAACATCAGAGATAATACAAGTAGATATGGCGACATTACAGCAAGATTTTGCACTTTTTAACACTATTGCATTAATCTCATGGCTGGAGTTGACGGGTACTTTGCAGAAAGCAACAGATAATCTCTTAAAACATCTTTTATTGCCATTAAAAGTATCTTGACTTTTCTGGATGAGTAACATTTAAAAAAAACTTCATCCATTACTTCATCTATAAATGCAAAAAGTCTGATTTAACTCCCATAATACCCTAAAAATCTCCTCAACATCCTATTTCCCCATCTATTACTTTTAACACCCAGTCTGATCACGTCACATTGTTCTTAATGCACTTACAACTCGTCTTTTATCCTTAACATGCTTGCATTGTACTTAAAATTTTGTCTTACACACTTAACACCTTAACCTGCCTCTTAGCCCTTTAAAACATGAGCAAACTGACTTGATTTCTTTTTAAACCATTGGAAGAGGGAGACAAGAAACTAGAAATATGGCAAGAAAATAGCAAGTAATAAAAATATATAGATATATGAATAAATAAACAAACATATATAAAAATAAAATAAATAAATAAACAAAAAATAAATCATTAAAGAGAAAGAAAAAAGAAACAAGAAAATGTGTTAAAAAGTGCTAAATAATATTAATAATACCTTCCACATTATCTCTGATCCTGATCTGCATCCTAACACCTCAACAGCCACCTCAAGAAAACATAAAAACAAAAAAAAACCCAGTTGATGAGAGGATGAAAAACGATCCAAGAAGTCCAGTTTGAGTAACACGTAACGAGTTTAAAGGTTTATCAGACACCAAAAACGCAGCAGAAACAGAACTTTGCATCTCTGCAAAGTTACCACGTCTACATATATTTTATCCTCCACAGCTGAAAGGTTAACAGTAGAAGTGCTAAAAAGTAATCTACCAGGAATGTGTTTCCATGGTAACGGCTGAGCCACATTTGAAGTTTCTGCCGAAATGACACTGTGCTTTGTGCCCGAGCTTCAGTGTTGGGACCTCCACAGTCTCATTGAAATGAATGAGTGGGTTGTGTTTATTCACATCGCTGCACGTCAGTCTGAACACCTGAACACCGACTTAACACCCCGACAGCTTGTTTAACGTCCCACAAAACGCGGCGCTTTAGGGTTTTAGGATAACTTAAAATGTGTAGAAGCCTTGTTAGGCATTTACACCTTTTCTTTTTTCAATTTCGGATAAAAAAATGGATGTGAGAGATATGTTTTTGGGTTTTTCATCGTGTGTTGATGTTGGGTTTAGTTTGTGTACATCAGCTGTGTCACGTTTTGCTCATTTTCAGCCATCGATTTTTCAAGATACTGAACCAAAGTCATGAGTAACGATCATCGCACTGTGTCCTTTCCCATCACTCCTGCTCTGCCTTTTCTCCCCCTTTTATCCTGCTGCTTTCACTGTCTGTGTGTGTGTGTGTGTGTGTGTGTAAAAAGCACTATTCTTCTATGACCTTTAGGTTGATGCATGAGTGTCCTTAAATGACAAAGACCATCTGTTGGACACACACAAATCCCACAGAGGTCTGCTGGTTGGTTCTCTATGTATCATTAATCATGTCCAGTCTGCGTGTGTGTGTGTGTGTGTGTGTGTGTGTGTGTGATTTCAAACATGAGACCTGCATGTGTGTGTGTTACCTGTCCGTCAGCACTGAATGCGAGGCAGGCGATGCCGTGTGTGTGACCGTCGCGGAGCAGAGAGACGGTCTGGACGGTGAAGGAGTCCCACACACACACGTAGGGATCCTTCCCCACCTGACCCGTCGCCACCAGCGAGCGCTCCGGGTGCAACGCCAGGCTGAGGAAAAATGAAAAAGGGATATTTAATTAAGTAAATAAATAAATAAAAATATTAAACAGTTTTCCATCTAATTGGTTTGAGGTTCTAATCAATCAGTGGACTTCATTAATTTAGCTAAATTATTTACATCAGCAGTGGTGGAGGAATGATTCAGATCCTTTACTTTAGTTAAAGTACTTATACCACACTGTAAAAATACTCCACTATAAGTTAAAGTGCTGCATTTAAAACTTTCTTAGACACCTGGATCGACATCACTTTTCTTGTGCGACGTTCACCAAACCGTCAAACCTCGAGCAATACGTGAGATTCGGATACTGCAGGAGTTTTGTGAAAGTTCGTAAACAGATGTTTTGACATAGTTTTTGCTGATGTTAAATATGGACCCCATTTACTTCAGCTTATCAGCAATGTCAACCATTTTTGGATTCTTATTCGCCAGAGGAATGTGAGAAAAAAAAGTTTTCCTCACAAATTTAACGTCACGCAACATGAATATTTGATATATAAATGGTCACTTTGTAGGTGAAGTCCCTCTTAAAGTAAAAGTACGTACACACAATTAGCAACGTGTACTACATGAATTAAAAATAAAATTCATTAAATCAAATTATCGTATGTTTGGTTTGTAAAAATCTGTAAAATATCAATTTGAAGTGTAACTGCAGCTGCCAGATAAATTAAATTAAAAGACATTTTTAATGATTTAATTCCTCTTCAGTCTGTTTTGTTTTTGTTTCTGTCCACTTTCAAATGATGAATTAAGACAAATATATACACGAGAAAAGACACAAAAAATTTAGCATGTTCATTTTCTTAAATCAACCTTGAGCTCAAAAAAAGAAACTTTTTTATAAACCTGTCTCTGTCTCCGTCTTTATCTCCCTCACAGGATCAGTGTGTGTTCTCCTTTACAAAGCCAACGCTATAAATACACTCACTGCTTAATGGCATCATTATCAACACACACACACACACACGGTCTCCTCTCCGCTCTGTTGATGGTGTAATGATCCCTGATGCTTGAAGTGTGTATGTGTGTGTGTGTGTGTGTGTGTGTGTGTGTGTGTGTGTGTGTGTGTGTGTGTGTGGTCACCGCTGTGACCTTGTCTTTTCTCTCAATGGAGACCAGATCTGACATCAACAGATCTTTCCTTTCCTCTTCCTCCGTCTGACAGACGTGCAAGAGATGGAGAGTAAAAGAGAAAAGTATACTATCTTTGTGTGTGTGTGTTTTAGGTGTTTGTCTGTGTGTGCGTTTGTATGTGTGTGTGTGTGTGTGTGGAGTTAGGAAAGGTCAGTGTTGCTGGCAGAAAGTGTAAAACGTGGAGGAGAAGACTGTGCAGGAAAACAACAGAAGAATAAAACAGAACAGAAATAGAACAGGTGTGTCAGCCACAAAGCCTCATTGATCTCTGGGATGCTGTCTGCTCTGCGCTCGCGCACACACACACACACACACACACACATACACACACACACCCTTCGACATCAACTCTCCCTCCTCAACCTGCCAGCCAATGAGCCTGCTAGCTGCTGCGGTTGCCATGACGACCACATTGCCAAGGGCACAGGAGCTGAGGATTGAGCATGACAACTGTAGAGTCAAGGTCAAACATCATAAAACACACACACACACACACACACACACACACACACACACACACATACACCTGAGCTCACCTCTCTGCTGGCTGATACATCCACACCTTCATGTTTTACTGCTTATTTATTATCATATTTATCTGATGCTTTTGTTTTGCTTCTACACACGTCAGACATGTACCAGCCGATCAGGACTTTAATTTTGAAAACGTGTCTGTGTGACTTTTGTTTACCTACTGCTTGGGCTGCAGTCAATATAAGCACCTATTATGCGTATAGGTTTAAACTTAAAGGGACTATTTTAATGATCTGTAGCACAAAGCCTAAAGCAGTGATTCCCAGCTGGTCCAGCCACGGGGGACCATGTGTTTGATAAACTGCCAAATAATCTTTTTTTTCCACAAAATGTAAACATGTTGGCTTAGAGCACAAAGAAATAAAACACATTGCAAAAATCAACAGAAATGGCACACACGGCTCACCAGTTGGGAACCAGTGGTCTAAAGTGCAAAGCACACATGCATATGGGATGCGTCCAACTCCTTTTTCCTCATTAAATGGCACCTAATCTGTCCAATAATTTTACGTTATTTAACAGTATGTTAAATAACACTGCTTTTTTGCACTGCTTTTACAACACTAACATTTAATTATGTCGTAATAATGTGAAAAAAAGCTGTTTATGCTCATTAAGCACAGAATAAGGATATTGTACCCAAATAACTTCAATTTTTAACTGAATTTGACTCACCATACCATTTATCACCTCAAACTTTTACTTCCAACAAACCGAACAAAAGCCAAAAGAAACCCTGTAAAGGTCATCACGAGTGTAGAGAGGCTGTCATAGAAAAAAAAAAGTGAGCGGAGAAAGAAATGAATGTGAAGTTAGAAGTCGTGTCTGCGTGGGAGAGAGAGTGAAAGAGATGGAGACGCTGAATGGAGGCCATTAGAGTGGCCTCAATAAAAGAAAAAAAGAAAAGAAAGAAAGTTCAGTACTGAGCCACAAAAAGGTTTTAAGGTTTTTACTGAAGCAGAAGTCTTTACAATAAAGCTACAGATATTTAAGTAGCATGTTTTAAGATGTTAAAGATAATGGATACATGACCGCAGAAACGCACTTTTTTTTTCTGGCGACTGTACTGACTGACAACAGTTAACCCTTAGGGACTGTTTGACGCATTTTATGCGCTTTTCATTCTTTATTTTTTTTGATAACTTTGGCTGTGTTCGTGCATATGGCATAAATTTTGGCAATATTGTCTATTTTTTGTTTAATCTTAGAATTTCCAGCTCAGCTCCTATAATAAGTCGAAAAAACACTGCTACATTCATATTGTTATGTGCATAAAATGCACCATTGAAACCCATTCAAACTACAATTTTCGATCCCACAGCCATCAAAGTATAAAAAACATGCATTATATTATTTCTGGGTGTCATTCTGGGCTTTTGCATTGGAATTTTTCCTTTTTTTCCTCTGTCCAAAAATCTACTTAGCACGAAGTATATTCAAATAATTATTTTGTTGTGTGTGTGTTTTCATCTAAAAACATAGAGTCATCATGACAAAAACCTGGCGTTTAAAGGGTTAAAATTCTGAAAATGAATGGCTATTTGATATTTATGATTAGGGCTGATGTTGGCTGACAAATTAACTCAATGAAAGTAGAAAAAAATTTCGATATATAATATTTTTCAAAGCTTGATTTTGAAAAGTGCATTTTGTGCACAGAGTGATGGTGGTGTGTGTGATATTAAAGAAGCTGTCACCTAAAATATACACAAACTGCAGCAAAATGCAAAGTCAGGTCTGTAATTTAAGAGAATAAATTGTGTTTGTATTGATGCACGTTTGCACGCTTCACATATGTAACATCTTGCATTTCTCTCTCATGTTTTTGTCCAGTTTGATTCAACCCTTTTGGTACTCTTGCTTTCCCATTCATTGCCAAGAAATAAATTTTCCTTCCTCCTCCTTTTCTTCCTTCCTTTCCCCTTTTTGCTATATTTTAAATATCTCCATTTTCCTTTTAGCTGCCATCACTTCCCACTTCCCTCTCCTCTTCTCTGTCCTTGGGACAAACTGCCATCTGTTTAGTTAAAACAACACCAGCCACGCGTGCGCACACGCACGCACACGCACACACACACGCACGCACACACACAAACACACACACACACACACACGCACAATGGAGTCCCTCTTGGCTATTTATAGAAGCTGTACAAACATCAAATAGCTGCTAATAATTTTTTTGTATGTGTGTGTGTGTGTGTGTGTGTGTGTGTGTGTGTATACCAGCACAGTGTGTAGCGGTGATAATGTGATTTATAAATGATTCACCTGGAGAGAGAAACAAGGAGATCAAGAGAAGGAGAGTAGCAGTGATTTCTTTAGGATTTAACAGAAGTAAAAAGGCAGAAATTAAAGTTATAATTTGTAGGATTATCAGATACGGTTAGTGAACACAGCCCCCTCTCAACTCCTCAAATACTGCCGCTCAGTCAGTGCTTTCAGTGTCCGAGCGTGACGCCAAACGCCACCGTCCGCATCCAAGTGGAACACAGCTGGATGGCGTCAGATGAGAGCACACTTGTACAGAACCGGTGGATCTGTTATTATACGCTGGCATATGGCCAGATGGCACCGGGCGCGTCCACATGCAACGTGCACGGACAGTGTCTCCTGAGAAGGCAGCTGGACGGGACCGGTCAAGTCAAGTCAAGTCAAGTCAAGTGGAGTCAAGTCAAGTCAAGTCAATTTTATTTATAAAGCCCATTATTACAAATCACAATCACATCCCTCTGTCCTTAGACCCTCACATCGACTAAGGAAAAACTCCCCCAAAAAACCTATAACAGGGAAAGAAAACCAAAAACATGTGCATAAAACACTGAGGGACAACATAAGGTAATGACGCTGTGGGTAACGACGTAATAAATGATGTGACTGCACTAATAGGGTGGATGGGTCCCACTGACCAATCATTTTCATGCAGGAGTCCAGAGTTTACTTTCCGTGTGGATGTGTGTGTTTTTTTTAAACCCTTACCATGTGCCTTTTGTGCCTAAACCTTAACCACCCGTGACCTTGCTGCCGAATCGTAAACGTTGTGACATTCTGTGCTGTTGTGTAAACATAAGGATCGTGCTGCTTCATCCCGGCACATGTGCATTTGCAGCACGATAACGGCATCCTTGAGCGTAAACAGCCGATGCAGAAGGACACATAAATGTCATAGATCACTGACAGACTGCCACAACGTGACGAGTGGGGATGAGAACGTGTTGGTAAACATGCTCACCAGTGAACGAGAAAGAAAAAGCCGACACCTGATTGACTCGTTTGACTTTTTGCATCGCTATATTCACGTTTTTTGTGATGGAGACGCATCACACTCTTCTCTGCAGTCATTATTCCAGCTTAATGCATCTTACTATCACAACATCACACTCCCGCTGCTGTCACACCTCATTCTCGTTCCCAGGTTCTCAATCACCGGCACTTTTTCACGCCCCTCGACATCTCACAGTGATGCACGCGCCACCCTTTAAGGTATCTATGTGACATACTGCTAAAACACGTTGTGTTTAATGTTGTGAAATGATTGCGGTTATGTTTAGGCAAAAAAACTACTTGGTTAGGTTTAGAACTTTTTTTTTATTTTTTAGATAAAATATGTATGTTTGTTATGTAATGCGATGCAATTACATAACGTGACTAACACCAGTGCACGACATTAACTGTGTGCCGTTACAAAAGACTGACAGTGTGAAAGTCCAGAGTTATTTGATCCATCCGTCCCTCCGTCCCTCCTTACATGGACCTTCTTGCTCTTAATACCAAGTCTTGCTGCAGATGGGTTTACGCTGCTGCAGATGGGTTTATGTTGGAGTCAGTCAAAAGTCAGCTGCATCTCATAAAGTCATGAAAGGATGCATTTGGCATCGACATTGCACGCTGAGGGGCGTAAATAAAAGGCAGTGTTTGACGCCATGGGAATGAGAGCGAGCCGGCTGTCATTGTTTGTGTGGACACTAGAGAGTCTCGGCAGTAAATAGGACACACAGGAAGATTTAGGGCATGGTCACGCATGAGCAAAATGATCACTGGTGAATATTCGCCTCTTTTAAACCTACTCAGTCAGAGCGAAGGGGCGAATGAAACATTCTTTTCTGGTGGCAAAGCAAATTCACGTCTTTTAATTGTTCAACTTTAGTGAACTTTGACTGATTAAGTCGCAGCCTCAACCAACAACAAAGGAGTATGTTGACGTGTTTAACCAGTCGATATTCAGATATTGTACAATATTGCAGTTTGTTCTCATTCCAAAGTTGTCAAATAACACCACTTTTGCAGTGCTTTTGGTCTAAGATTAGGACACCAAATCGGCATTATACGTCACTGGACGTCAGCTGAAACTGCGGCCGGACAGAATAATTCGTGCTGTTATGATACTCTGGTGTACTGCACCTGCCACGGCAGCATGATACGCAGAGGGGCGGCATCGGTTGAAAAAGCAGTTGGACTGAACTTGTTGAGTCTGCATGATACGCCACTGGATGGCGTCAGGTTAAAATGCTGCCAGTAACACCATAATACAGGGAGCAAGAAGGTCCCTATAGGGCAGACCAGTGGGAGGAGTCATGGATGGATCCATCAAACCCCAAACTTTCATGAGGAAGTCTACACCTTACCATGGGGTGTTGCCCAACTGTGACCATTTGTGCCAACAAATAATCTTGTTGACGTCTCGGCATTGGTAAAAATAACCACGTGCAGCATAACGCCACCATGTGCTTGTATTGTCATCAAAGTAGCGTCAACAGCAGACGCACAAGGATACCTAGAGCGTAATATGTAGACGTGGAAGTCCACCACAAAGAGTCAACATGTGACGACTTGATGATTTCTGTATGATATTGATCATGAAAAATACAAACTGCCTCTCATGAGCGTCAGGGAACAGGCATGGATTAAAAAGAAGAGGAAGATGTAACAAAAAGATCCTATTTTCTGGTAATTAGCAAGTTAGCTTTCCGTGTCTGTCACATTAAACACTGTCCATATTCAGCACGGAGATCAGCAGGCGATGGTCAATCGCTCTTCAATGAAAGACCGATGCTGCTTCTTTATCATTCACTGGCTGTTTAAACATCACAATCTGACTCTTCACCTGAAAATTAGGCTATAAAATGTATTCAAATTTACTCACTTTTCCTAAAATACATCGTGATGTGTCGACTGTTGTGACAGGCGGGGCGTTAGTGTACAGAGATAAGTGACAAATCATCTAAATGCAAACTGTAGAAAGTGAGCAGAAACGTCTGTTTCCTGCACATCAAAGATCCGAGAGGCTGCTGCTGCTGCTGCTGCTGCTGCCAGCGGGGAGATCTGACTGAAAGCAGGCGATCTGGGAAACATTCATCACAGGAGTTAATTGGTAATGAACACGCACGCACACACACGCACAAACACACACTTATTTTAATAGTGCCTATTAAACTGGAATGAGCACACATCCTCCGATTAATATTGTAAATGCCATATGAATAATAAATTAACTAGCTCTTTGTGTGTGTGTGTGTGTGTGTGAGACATATTTCCTTCCTGTTTGTCCTCAGAAATCTTCTGCTGTAATAAAAGCATCCTCTCTACCTTCCCTTTCCTTCGTGATAAACTTAGTCCAGGATCACGGGAACTGTGACCCCTGTGACCTTTGACCTCCTCATTACTACACAGTACTGTAGAACGACCTCACTGTGCAGGCGGCTTCACAAACACCAGACAGGCCGCTATGATTAAAATCAGCGTAGGTGAGTCCTTTTTTTTATTTTTTATCGCAGGTGGTGAAATCAGGGCAGCTTCTATAAATAGCTCAGAGGAACTCCTCCTCTGTGAGTGTGTGTGTGTGTGTGTGTGTGTGTGTGTGTGTGTGTGTGTGTGTGTGTTTATTCATTATACAATAGCTTATTTTCCCCTGTCATCCTTGTAGAGATAACTGAGAACACTTGAGAGTCTCTTATAATAATATTTTCGAACCTGACACCTCCGGCTGTTTGGCTCCTCTCCTGCTTTTACTGACGTTTTTTTTTTTAATCAAAATAACACAAATCTAAACAGTTTAAAACTTAGGAAAGTGGTTTTAACATTTTATTAGTTGTTTATTTATTTGGGTTTTATTTTGGTTATTGAATAAAGAGCCTCTGTCCTCCGGCACAAAAAAAAATCCCGCTAAAGCCCTGTCCGCACGACGCCAGTATTACGTGTGTTTTTAATCGGATGCTAACTGTAAAGTTAAAATTCCCGGGCGAATCACCTGTATTTCGTCAAACACAAAGGTCATGGGATAACATTATTACAGTGTCCAGTTTTTTGTTGTTGCAGGGGAATAATGTCAGTAAAGGAAAATACAGACATCATTTCTTCCGTGTGAATGCGCCGCATAAAAACATTGACGTAAGGGGATAATTTTTAAATTACATGAGGTCTTCAGGTAACACTATAGTCCTGTGTAACTAGGATTTATCACCCACTAACATCTGGTTCTTGTATTTAATGGGAAATGTTACAATATTCTCACCCGGGTCAAAAGACTTTGCAGTAAAAATGGGTATTTATCAGCTTGGATGGGAAACGATGGAAAAACACACAGGTGAACATGTTAATTTTGGCCCCTTTTGTGTGATGCAATGACGGGCCGCCACAAACTATCGTCTGTCTCCGTCGAGCTCCAACATCGTCCCAGGTCGGAGTCGAGTTTGAAACAGAGACTGAATTTAGATAAGTAACATAAAACAGAAGTTAAGTTAACTTAAGTTATTCCAAAAAACAAAGTCAAGTTTCAAGTGATTTGTGAACAGTTTGAAACAAGTCACTGCAGGTCTCAAGTCATTTGAGAGGAATTCACATTAAATTTAAAAAATATATTATTTATAAACATTTTTTTATGTTATAGGGACAATGAGCCGAAAAACAAAAACAGATAAAGAGCAAAGCAAACATAAAAAAATAAAACAAAAAAATTAAAACAAACAGGTAAGTATGAGGTCATGGGATCTTTAAAGAGTCAAAGTAAATTTTCCTATTTTAAGGTTATTTACCGTGAAACAAACAATGAATCCACATTAAATTTGACGTAATTCGTAACAAGCAAAGTCTCAAATTATTAAAATAACTCAAGTCCCAAGTCATTCAAGAGATGTCAAGTCAAATCGTGTTAAGACAAGTCACAAGAGTTTATGAGTAAACTGCAGAACAAGATGCATCTCTGTCACATTTTTGGTTTATGTTGTGTTTATCTTTATATTTCTATATTGTTTATTTAACTGTCTTTTAGTGTCTGTATCTGGCTTATGTCGCGTTTACTTTTATATTTCTGTATATATTTCTATATTTGTTATTCCTTATTTTAACACACAGTTAAGAATGTAGCAAATCTCATCTCATTGTAGTTCATGTCCAAGTATTAAGTGTGCAACTGAGGGACACGTGTACAGAAAACGAAACTTTCTGTGGGGCGCTAACAACAGTTTTTTATTTTATTTCATTTCTTTTTTGGCTCGAGGAGTTGTCGGTCGCTCTGAAGGCTCCATGTGTGTTAAATGACCTCACAGTATTTTGTCAGTGAGCTAAACTGATCATGAAAACATAAACTGTTAAACTATTATCGATAAGGACGTCTGCTCAGTTCCAGTTTCGGCTGCGGTGAATATAAATGTGGCTTTAAGGGGAAATGCTGCAGCGAGCTGTTCGGTCGTGTAATCTAGACCAGAAATTCTGCTCAGAACAAATCCGGTCAACAGGAAATCGGCGTGTTTTTCGGGCCGCGAGAAAGCAACACTGGAGAGAAGCTGATTAAACTCCTGTGGAAATATTGCCGTTCACAGTTGCCTAAAAAGTTGCTGCCGGGTATCAGCGGCCTCCAGAGAGAGAAAAGAATAAGAAGTGGACGGATAAGAAGTCTAATAGCTGCCTTTGAGGAAAGAACATTTTCCTAAAATAAAGTCTACATCTTCTCCTCTTTTAATGGCACGATAAGGAGTTCAGTCTCTCTGGCTCCTCGTGTCTATCTCCCTCTCTCTCTCCTACAATAAGTAGCTTAAATTCAGTTTCCAGACCTTTCAGAATTGCACTGAAGAGTGACATAACACCCCGAGGGGTTTGTGTGTGTGTTTGAGTAAATCTGTGTGTAGGAAAAGTGTGCGCTTCAGTGTGTTTGAGTGCCAGCAGATTGTGGGAACATTTGTGGCTGCGGGGCAGATTGGCGGTGGGATGCTGGACAGATAATTTCTTAGTCATCATCTTAATGAAGACCACTGAGCTGTGAATCCACAGAGCCACCAGGCCTGTGCTGCACGCTGCTGCTGCCGCCGCCGCCGCCGTTAACAAACTCTGCAAAAAAAAAGGAACGTGTCTGAAATAAACGAGGCTTCCAGGAATTATCCCCTCCGCTTTTCTCGCAGGTCTTCATTAGATATTGAGCGCTTTGGAGTCAAAGAGACTTAATGATTTCATCCTGAGCTCAACACATTTCCACTCCTTCTGTGCACAGTCAAGAGAGTCATTAACTACTTATAGCCTGACATGGGTGTAGATTTCGGGGAAAACAGGGGATGCATCCTCCTCTATATTTACACAATGTGTTTTGTCCATCCCAATGTAAAACAGGAAAGCAGGAGAGGACTTTTATTTTGTCTAAATTAAAGACATTTCCACCATAATTTTAAGCAGAAAAAGAACAAATTAGTGCTGGAAATTAAGTGTTTGATGCTCAAAATTTCCTGGGAGCGGACGCCTCTATTTCATATGTATCCCAAACATTTGTTTACCGCAGAGCTTTTTTTCTGCGATCATCCAAAATCAAATGGAAAAATCCCTCCGTAAATAAAGTAAAATCCCTCAGCGAGAAACGTCACGCTGAGCCAAGCTTAAAACTTTGTATGAAAAAAGCATGAATAATCAAATATTCGTATTTAATGCCTGAATCTGATTTGGCTGACATAATTCGGCAGATTCGACAGCCCAACAAAAAGATCTGCCAATTTGGCAAATTCATCTTGCATGAACAGAAGATTTCCAGCACCAGCAATTTCTTTTTCAGCTCCTGCCCTTTTTCCTTTTTGCCAATCGTAGAGACGAAGTTGTCCTTCAACTTATTATTACGTTTACCACAAAAACTTCAGGTAGAAGAAAACTCTCCTGATGAAAATGACTGAGCCAATTGCATTTCATCAAAAACGAGGATCAGTTCGAATTGGGAGGGCTGCAAATGTGCCTCATTAAAATGAAAAATTAGAGTGGCCTGGTCTGACAGACAGTGTTGTGCTGAAGCTGGCCGATGCCACAGCCGAGGACCAACTTCTGACTACAGAAATAAATAAAAAAAGAGCTCCATGTCCACCGACTATTAGGGAGTCTTCCTGAACTTCCTGATTGACAGTCTGTCCCTTGATATACTTTGTGAAGGATATTTGTCTCAAAAACTGCTCACAGACTGCAAATCAAACACAAATCAAAAAAATATCAGTAAAACACACAAAGTAGAAGTCAGAGCAGACACACGTACAAAATGTCCAACAGAATCAAATACCCACTAAGTTAGCGCCTCGCTACACTTAGTTTGGGCATCCAGATTAGTGCAAAACAGCTCGATTTACAGGTTTTATCTGGATTTCTAACTCCACTGAACGACACCACAGTCTCCAGTAACTTAACTTCATTTCACATCCTTCAGCCTGAAAGCACAGCCGGCAGCGTCGTTGT